>NC_136502.1:76656298-76676298 GCF_053919585.1 Euprymna scolopes
TCAAATCCAAACAAAGAAAGCCAAATAGAACCAGACACTGAAGAAAGTCCGACAACAGTAACCAGATATTAGTCCCCTTTGATTGGATTTTAAACAAGCGATACCAATGTGTCTATGCGATTTCTGTAACACACACACAATAATATATATTATTTAATTTGTTCTTACATAAGCGCTGATGTGTTGCTACACAGTCATGAGCATGTTTCGGTTTCTAGCATTTAATAACCAGATACCTATTCACGCAATTATGCTTACATTGGAAGGAATCAGTAGCGAATCCGATACATTGGAAGAAATCAGTAATGAATCTCTAGTCTCTAGTTACTAAATACTAGAAGACCGAAACATGCGCATGGCTGTGTAGCAACAAATTACTGCTTATGTAAAAACAAAGTAAAAGTATGCCCTGCTCTATTCGGTATTAAACACTCTTGTATTAACCTCGTTATACTCCATTGGTTACCTTACCTCTTGAAAATAACAGCCCCATTTGTGTGTGTGTATGTGTGTGTGTGTGTGTGTGTGTGTGTGTACAAAAACGTGAATAGAATAATAGAATGTAAAAAATAAATAAACAAATAGGAGTAAAAAAAAAATAACAGGAAAGCTTACCTCAGAGAAAAGTGTTGATAAAAAATAGAAAAAAAAATAGTCCCGTTTTAAAACAAAAACATGTTTAAGAATGTAAAAAATTCAACTTTCATGAGTTTTAGCTTGTCACAGGGAGACAAAAAAAATGCAGGTGTTATACGAAAATGTTGTGGCAAGCAAAAATCAGATAAATAATAAAAAAAAAAATGGGAAGAAGTTGAAAGGTGAATGGTGGGAGGAAGATGGAAGGGAAGAAGGTGATGAAGTGTGAGAATGAGAAAGATAGAGGAAAAGAAAAGGCTACGGCATAAGACGCCGAAAAGGGAACAGAAGAAACGTGTAAAAAAAGGAAGAGAAGACTACACGGAAGAATAAGAACAAATGAAAAAAAAATGAAGGAAACAAAAACAAAAAGCAAGAAGAACAAGGAAGTGAAGGATAGATAAAATAATTTAGAGAAGATGGCGAAGAAAAGGAAGAAGGAAAAGCTGAAGAAGAAGAAGAAGAAGGAGAAGAAGAAGATGAAAATAAAAAGAAAAATTAGAATAACACTATAGAATAAGAGTGTAATAAAAAAAGAAATAAAAGAAGAAAAGAAAAGAAAGAAAGAAAGAAGTATTACAAAGGAAAAGAAGAAGCATTTAAAAAGATGAGAGAGAGAAAATGAGGCGGAAAAAGGGGCCAATAAACAAAAAGAGGAGATTAAGAAAAGAAAATTAGAAGAAAAGACTGATAGAGCAATAAGAATAAGCAAAAAATAACGAAAGCCACAGGAGAAAAATAATAATAAACTACAATGAGACAATGAAGGATGGGAATAGATGGCGGAGAGAAGAAAAGAAAGAAAATTACATCCAATACTAAAAATACAAATAATATATATATATATATATATATATATATATATATATATACATATATATATATATATATATATATATATATATATATATATATATAACTACTTAATTTACTCACATAAAATTAATATACAAAAGTATATATTTATGCGTAAACTTTAAGTATTTACTTCAAAAGTGCCCAATACGTAGATACTAGAAAGCTGATTGGCTAACTAAAATCTCAATAGAAGAGGAGCATATAAAAAGGATAAACAACCACAGAATTCGCGCATAAGCCTGAAGAGTCCTAGAGTGGATGAAACGCGGAATATTCAGTGTAGCTAAATCGCCATATATATTTTATAAATTAGTTTATATATATATATATATATATATATATATATATATATATATATATATATATATATATATACATATATATATATATATATAATTATTTACTATAATGATTATTGAATTCCTACAGACACTAGTGTGTCTTCCTTTCGGAAATCATCAGTGCAGGGTGTCACGTTTAACACCGGTCAATAGATGACAATCCGGCAAGAGAAACCATCTCTGGCTTCATCAGCAAGGACCCAATTCATTCGGCCACCGTTAACTGCGAGAAATACTCTTGAAATTTAAATATTTATTTTTAAATGTTTTAACGTCTGTCAGAGTGATCTAATCATTATATGATGATCTGCCCATATGATCTAAATTAACCGATTTTATTTTAACTGAAATTACTTAACGATAAGAAACGAATTACTTATATATATATATATATATATATATATATATATATATATATATATATCGATAAACCCAGATCTCCAATTTCCAACGCAGACCTCCACTACCATGTCTCCTTCTCAAGCATCAGCAGTCTACGTTCCAACCTTCCAGAAGTTCAAACTCTATTACAGAAGACTAAACCAAACCTATTATTCCTAAGCGAAACTGGCATTGGGCCGACTTCTTCCTTAGATGAGTTCGTAATTAAAGAATACTCTAACTTAACCTCTAAATTCGACCCCCAATATCGCCATGGGCATGGAGTATGTGTATATATTAAAGACTACTTCCCATGTGGTAGGGACATCTCTAGAGAAGATCCTAACTTACCTCACATGTGCTTCTGGATTGCACTTGCTCACAACAGTGATATTACTATATTTAATAGCATAACTGAGAAAATTGACCATGTTTTGTCTGTGTTCTCCTCAGCTTACATTCACGTCGTGGGGACATCAATATTCAAAACTGGAATGGTTAACCCACTTAAACAAGACCGATGACGAGGGAAGGTTCTGCCACGATTCCTCCATTGCTTATAACCTCACTCAGATTGCTCAAGAACCCACCCGCATTCCCGACACTGACGGTCAGTATGCAAATCTCCTACACCTCTTTCTTACAACTTGCCCTGAGCTATGTTAATCTTTCGTTCAGTCTCCACCGGGATCTTCCGACAAATCTGTTGTATCAGTTAAGATAAAAACAAAATGTAATAAGTCCTCCGACACACCTCTCCATCTACAGTATATCAATACTCTATGGCTGACTGGGATAGCTTCCGTACATTTATATCAGACCTAACTCTGCGTGCTATGTTTAAAAGGATGCGTCCTCTATAGTATCAGGCCCGACAGAATGGTTAACTGTAGGTATAGACAGTTTCATACACTCGAAAAAGTTCAAGCAAAAATCAGAAAACAGACAGCTTTTTTCTCTCCAGAATGTGCTGCTGCCATTGCGCACAGATATTACTTTTTTCATTGCTTCCAACGTAATAGATGTACTAAAGCCGCTTTCAGGACCGCCAGCATCCACTGTAAAAAAATAATAAAGAGGTGAAGGAGTTGTACGCTCAGTTCGTCAAGTCTAAGGTAGCTGATCAGCTTGGTTCCCATCAGTTCTGGCGAATAGCAAACAGAATCCTCAACAGAAATGTGTGCTCTATCCCAACTATCATCAATGGACCTGAGGTAATCTCGTCAGCATGACAAAGCTAATCTCTTTGCCAAGAACTTGCAGCTAATTCTACCCTTTACGACCAAGGCCGCCAACCCCCAGTATTTCCTCGTATATCAGAAAACCCGCTCTGTGACATACAAATATCTGTACATGGTGTTGCCAAGCTAATCAAAAAGCTTGATTCCAGTAAAGCAACCGGCCCTGACGGCATTCCAATTATAATGCTCAAAAGGCTTCAACCGGAACTAGCGCCCATACTTACAAAATTATTTATGCGTTGTCTTAAGGAGAAATGCTTCCCAACACCTTGGAAAATCTCATCAGTATGCCCTGTATTTAAGAATTCAGGTGATCGCTCATCTCAGTATAGACCAATAAGTCTGTGCGTCATGAGTAAGCTGCTGGAAACTGTGCTAAATAAAGTAGTCACCATCTCAGTAAAAATAAGCTTCTTAATGGCATGCAATATGGTTTCCGTTCTGCTAGATCTACAGCAGACTTGCTTACAGTTATATCTCATAGGATTAGCGAATCCCTCGACGGAGGCTTCCTCTCTAGGGCAATTGCGCTTGACATATTAATGGTTTTGGATAAGGTATGGCATAAAGGTTTACTTCACAAGATCTTCAGTCATGGTATTGCTGGAAATGTCTTCTCAACTATTAAAATTTCTCTCTGATAGATTCATAAGAGTAGTGGTTGATGAGCATAAATCAAAAGCTCTCAGTATTTATGCTGGAGTCCCTCAGGGCTCCATCCTGAGTCCAACTCTCTTCCTGATCTCCATCAATGATCTTTCAAACCACATCCTAAGATCATTCGTAGACATTTATACTGACAACACGACCATCTCTGGTAGCACATCTAAGACAGTAAACGACCAAGTTATTTCTGATTCTCTCTCCTCTGATCTTGAGGACGTGGTACAATGGGGAGGAAATGGCTGGTTACTTTTACATTATCAGCGGTCTGTTTCCCAGCTGCCACCAATCGAAATGAATGGATTTCGTCTTGAGGAGGCTTCCTGTTTTGACAAGCTTCTGGGCTTGACCTTTACTCTTGATCTTAAATGGAACACGTACATCAAATCCATTGCCAAAGTCGCTGAAATATGGTGGTATCCTTCTATCGCTCTAGTAGATATCTTACTCCTGATGCAATTCTCTACCTATATAAAAGCCAGCTTCGTCAAATGATGGAGTACTGTTGCCACGTCTGGGCAGAAGCTGCTAAAAGCAGCTCATCCTGTCTTGAGAGAGTTCAAAATAGACTTCGTAGCTTAGTGGGGGATGCTTTTTCTCTTCTCTACAATCCCTTTCCCACAAAAGAAACGTTGTGAGCCTGTTTCTGCTTTATCGTTATTTTCATGGCAGGTGCTCATCTGCGGTTCAATCTATGCCTCCCCCTTTCCAGACTTTCACGAAAACCCCTCGTCTAGCCAAAACCACTATCAACAATTTCCCACACTCTTTATCTGTGCATACATTCCATGAACAGGGCTTCTTTCTTAGAACTACACGCCGGCAGAATACTATTCCGTTTGCCTGCTTTCCAGCTGACTGCAATCTGATTGTCTTCAGTCCAATGTGAACAAATTTTTGTTGAACCGCCCCCTCCCAAGTAATCCAAGTTATAAAATTCCCACTACGCTAAAATCATAATAACTAATGTATACCCATTCACCCTAATCCTCGAGTGGCCTCTGGGCCTTGATAAGTGGTGACTCCCATGTTAGAAATATGAATTTCAACAATGTTGTTGATAGTGCACATTAATTGACTGACCTCGAGTAAGACCAGAGGTATTTTGTCTCCGGACAATGTCTGTTAAGACTGAAACAGTAGATATATTGTAGCCACTTGTAGTAATTTATAAACCAAATTGAATATATATATATATATATATATATATATATATATATATATACTAGTAGAAGTACTCGTCGTTGACTGGGTTCAAAAACAGCCTACAGAAAATGGACTCTGATTTATGAAAGTATGATAGGTTATGAAATAGAAGGGTTTTAAAGAGATAGCTTCGAATTTGGGGGGCGTCAAAACCAAAGCAAACTATGATGAAACTAAAATTAAAATAGATAAACCCCATAATTTATTATACCATACCTGTTCACACTGAAACACTTATCACAATATTCTGTGGATCTATATTTAAAAAAACTTGTTAAACTTCCTTCTATGCAGGTAAGGCGCGAACGAACACCCCATAATTTTATTATACCATATTTCTTCAAACTGAAACATAATTATCAAAGTATACTTACGCAAATAGATATCAAAATCTTTGTTAAAGTTTGTGCCACATTTCCATGAATTACAGGCGCGAACGCAGACTCCACAATTTTATTATACCATCCCTATTTAAGTTGAAAAATACTTATCAAGGTATTCTTATGTATATCAATATATAAAACCCTTGTAAACGTATTTTTTCATTTTTTATTTCCATACTTTGGAGGCAAGGCGTGAACGCAGACCCCACAATTTTTATGAACCAGCGTTCTACCAGATCAAACATCCCCATTCCTGATCCTCGATACATCTTCTTTCATTATATGTGATCAGTTTTCTATAATAGTCAACCATATAGGAGCCTATTCTTGACCTAGCACACACACACACATTCAGCTATCTCTTTACAACCTTTCCTTTTCATAAACTATCATACTTTTAGAAATCAGTGTCCATTTTCTGTAGGCTGTTTTTAAACCCAGTCAACGACGGGTACTTTTGCTAGTATATATATATATATATATATATATATATATATATATATATATATATATATATATATATATATATATATATAAGTGTTATTAATTGCCTTTCTGAAGAACGATATTTACGAAATTCTACGGCCAATATTTGATCTCTATACTTGAAACTTGATATGTAGTGGATTAAGACCCGTGTAGAAAAAATCGATTTTGTTTTTAGCCGGTAAAAAATTGCAAATAGGATAAAATTGAAAAAAAGAATTGAACCTGTAGGCTTAAGTCAACGTAAATCGCTCTTGTACGCATGCGCGAATATACATTTATACGTTGAAGTCGGTTAAATTTGAACGTTTTCTTATCCATTTGGTAATAACCCAAACGGTAACAACTAAGGATGTGGCGGAAAATGCTTTGGTTTTGATTCTGACTGATGTCACCCAAATCATTTATTTTTTACTCTTGAAGTCATTTCTATATATTTGGTACAATATAATAATCAATATATTATTGGCTCTATAATAAGAAGTAGAAAATCTGCTTAAATTTAAAATATCATATATTAGCGGGTATTTTTACAACTGGGTTACCTTGAATGAGGTTTGAGAAGATGTGAGAGAAAGAAAAAAATATTGATGTTAATGCTGATGCTGCTGTTGCTACTGCTGCTGCTGCTGATGATGATGATGAAGAAGAAAAAAATTGGAAGAGGTATAACGAAAGATAATAGAGAAAAGGGGAGATAAGCAATAGAGATGGAGGAGGTGTAATAAGAACAGGATGATCAGAAAAACAGAAAGCTTGAAGTAGAAACAGGAGCTAATCTTGGTAATAATGAGCACGGGGCGAAGGAGGATAAGGATGAGGATAATTCGATTATGATATGTGTAAGAGTATGAGATTATATTATAGAAGTTGATACAGAAGAGGATATTATACAATGGCGAGGGTGATAGGATTTTGAGAGAGGTGGTGGATGAGAAAGGGGGACGAAATAATAATGAAAAGACGTAATCTGGGTCAGAGGAGAAGGTGGAGGAGTGTAGGGGAGACGAGGAAAAGTATTTTCACTTCCAAAGAAGGGAATGGTCAACCCTTTAAGTTAACGCATCAAAATAGGTTGTAAAACGAAGAAGTCGAATTTTACGGCATATTCTTGCTGGATGCTGAAGAAGAAAAGGATGAATAAGATGGTGAAAAGAAATTACAGATAGAAACACAAAATACGACGCATCTTGCTATAAATGATGATACTCCATTCGATTTTGACCTATGAACCCCGGCATAACAACTAAGTTGTTCGGAAATCCACACAGATGATTTGTTTATAATGGTGAAGGCTTTGTGTAGAACCAATTACATTTTTGGTACAACTGCTAATCTCAGTCGGTACAATAGCTACCACAAGACAGAGCAGAGAGTAAACCTTAGGTTTTACATAAGTTTTTACTTTCACCAACACTGAGAGTGTATCTTTCCCAGTGGATTAAACGCACCCTCGGTACCAATCTGGAAATTCCTACATCTCGGCGCGATACGTACAGCACCTAGCATGCACAAACTGTCATCAATCTGGTACTTACCAGACTCATTGTTGCTTAAATTCGGTGATATGGCGAGAATCGGTCTGCCAATGTATTTATCGCTAAAAGTAAATACCTCTTTAAGGTCAATAACTATCTAACAATATGTCTTTGATGGATAGATTCCAACCCAGAAAACAGCAACTATAAGAAACGTCACTCATGGAATGTGAGGATAAGGGCAAAATAAGAAAAACGAAATAAAACCCACGGTTCCTTTTCTACTCTCCTATACATTTATAAAAAGAAGAAACAATTTAGTATATTGAAGGGGACAGCTCCTGGTAAATAGAGAAACGAAGTAATTAGGGTCAAAGATAATATATTAAAGTACAATGCTGGAATCGAACTTAGTGATCAAAAGTTAAAAATTAATACATATTGCTATTTAGATGCGATTCCAGGAATGTAGTGAATTGTCCATTATAGTAGAAATAACTAGACAAAAGTTAGGTCAGAGCAGGTAGAATAGGACAATGGGAATTAAGGAATGTTCTGTTTTCGCCAGAACACGTGT
The DNA here is from genome assembly GCF_053919585.1 of Euprymna scolopes. Classification (NCBI taxonomy): domain Eukaryota; kingdom Metazoa; phylum Mollusca; class Cephalopoda; order Sepiida; family Sepiolidae; genus Euprymna; species Euprymna scolopes. Next base: position 76,664,549 of record NC_136502.1, read on the forward strand.
TGAAAGCATATGAAATATCCACGTGCAAAACAAACACATGTTGGCATCGTTCTGACTTCACAAAGAAACATAGGTTCAATATATCCAGTTAAGTTAGAGTCGAGAGAGTTAGATTAAAGAGAGGAGAGTTAAGTTAGCATAAGCCATTTTGGAAACGAGACAGAGCGGGGCAAACAAAATGTAGAAATCTAACAGGCATCGAATTCCCGTCATTCTTATCAGCAGCTGGAAATAAATGGGTTCATATTGTTTGTAAGCCTTTGTATTCGCCGTCATTTCAACCGCAAGGTAATGTGTTTTTGCCATTGTCTTGTACAATGAACTTTATATGAAACCCTTCCAAGGGTTTGCCTGTATCCCCCTCTTCGATAATGAATTCCACTCCGTGTGTAAACAACTGCCCATTAACACATCTCTCTTTTCACCTATACCAGTCTCCTATTAGAAATATTGACTCCTTAAGTAATTGGGTCGTCATCGTCGCTGTGTAATCCGTTATATTAACGACGTCTCGTCCCCGTTATAAACCACTCCGCTATGCAACAGCAGGAAACAGGAAGGGAAAAGGGGAATTAGGAATGAAACACATGCATTGATGATTTAGTAAGAAAAAAAATTAAATAAACGTTTTGTTTCTTATAGAACATATTGACATTGCCTTCTAATAATGTTTCATTATTCAATTGATTAAGCGAATGACAATTAATTAATTAAATGTATTTGCTTATAAAACTAATAAACAAGTGTGTATTCATTCTTTTTTTTGCGGACTGTTATCCTCATCTTCATATTGTTTTTTTCACCACGTTTCGACCAACACATCCTCTGGCTTTCTTCGGGTTATTACACGCGATGGGAGAAGAATGCTGAGTCTTGTAAATTTGGGGTCTGTGGTGAAGTGGATAGAGGCGTTGAGTTCTAAGTGAGCAGTGTCTGAAGATAGCGATTTTATTTTTTTTTTCATATAACGAGAATACCCATGGAAAGTTAGAGAAAGTAATTCTACAACTTATAAGCATTTATTATTAATGGGGAGTTTGTATCTGTCAGTCTGAAGTCGAAACTATACTATTAAACTATGTTCTAATACTCTATTCAGTTACCTGGATATGACCTTAAACTATATCCGATGGTGAGGCTCCAGCTTGATGGCTCTGGGGAAGGTGGATCCACCCTTTAATTGGCATTGCTCCCAGGTCCACTCTGACCCGGAGTGGTAGTACCTGTTAGGGTCCCAAGTATGGGTTAAATAGAAACTGACTTGCAAAAAACAAATATATTCTATTAAAAATTTTTCTTCAAAATCACCGGATTCGGCATTAAATAACATGAAAAGGGTTGATATGCCGTAAAACAAAAACAAACAGCCAACCTATACTATTTCAGATTATTATTTACTATATTATTCCAGAGTATTATCTTGTGTTTACATTTATTGCGAACTGTTATCCTCATTTTCATAGCTGTTGTTGTTTCACTATGTTTCGGCCAACATATTCTTTGGCCTTCTTCAAGTGATTAACGCAACGGGATAGTGATGCCGAGTCTTGTAACTGTATTCTCAGTAATTACTGCCTTCCATAGTTGTTGTTTCGTCACGTTTTGGCGAAGTAATCCTCTGACCTGAGTAGGATTTAAACGGCTATCTTCGTACAATGCTCACCTAGAACATTAGAGACTCAACGCCTCTACCCTCTGCACCACGAGCCACGAAAGGCGACCAAGAAAGCCAGGGGATGAATTGGCAGAAACCTGGTGAAACAACAACATGAATATAAGGATAACAATCCGCAAAAAGAATTTATGCACACATTTTGAAGCCTCATCTCAAACGATTAAAATAATAATAATAATAATAATAATAATAATAATAATAATAATAATAATAATAATAATAATAATAATAATAAGCAAGTATTCAGAGAAAAATAGGAAAATAATGAATGCACAATTGGGCAATTTTGTTGCCGTCTCTGTGCCGGTGCAGTTACCATGTCTCTTTCTCTTAGAAAGCGTCAAAAGAAATCTCCAATCAAATAGATCCTGCCCTATGAGTCAAGCTCCAACCTCTGTCCCATCGCCGCAATAGTACATTCGTGTGCATGTTTTACAAGTAATTCAATGAGGTGTACTCTGATGAATACATAGCACTTGTGCTCCTTCGACTTACATACCCCTAACTAACCGGACAAGCAGCCAAATCTCATCCCTTGACTCTTAAGGTTACTAAATGCCGGAAAACGTTCTTACTCTAACATTTTCATTCCTCGAACTGCTAAACTTTGGAATCCCCTCTCTGTTTATTGTTTCCCTTGCTGCACTAACATGGAATAATTTAAATGTAATGACAGCAGACATCTCGCTGCTCAACTCCCCTACCAATCATTTGTAAACATGATCTCAAATAATAGCCCTTTACGTTCAAATGGCAATGCGGCTTGCTTAAAGTGAAAAAGAATAGCATAAAAAAAAATGAACAGGAAATAGAAATAGAAAAAGATAGAAAGGAAATATAGAAAAAAAAAGAACAAAAAGTTGGGGAGAAGAGTATGAAATTAAAAGAAGAAAGGATTAAAAAAAGAAAGGAATGAAAAAAGGAAAGGAATGAAAAAAGGAAATGAATGAAAAAAGGAAATGAATGAAAAAAGAGAAAGAAAAGAAATGAAGAAAGTTAAAAGATAGCCAAATAAAACAACACAGTAACCCGTAGAAAAATACGAAAAAGCAAATAGGGAAGTCAAAGAAGAAAAAAAATATGAAGGAGAATAAAATTAGTAAAGAAGAAACTGAAGAAGAAGAAGAAAAGCGACAAAAAGTACGAGAAGTAAAAAAAAAAACAGCAAATAAAAAAGAAAGAAAGAAAAGTAGACGAAGGGACAGGTAATAAAACAAAGAAATGGAAAAGAAAGAAAAAATATAGATAATGGAAAAAAAAGAAAAGAAGGAGAACAGACAGATAATGAAGATAAAGAAAAAAAGAGAAAAATATGAATAGACAGACACTAAAGAAGAAGAAGAAGAAGAATAACAATAACAACAAAAAGAAAAACAGAAGTAAAAGACGAACAGACAGATACTAAAGAAGAAGAGGAAGAAGAAGAAAAAAAGAAGAAAAATAGATACTGAAGAAGAAGAAGAAGAAGAAGAAGAAGAAGAAGAAAAAGAAAAAGAAGAACAAAAGAAAAAGGCGAATAGATAGAGGATGAAGACGAAAAAAAGAAGAAGACGAACAGAAAATCGCTGGAGATGAAGAAGAAGAAGAAAAAAGAAAAGAAAAATTAAGACGAACTGACAGATAATGAAAACGAAAAAGAAAAAAAAACAAGCGAAAGAAAAAGAAGACGAACTGACATTGAAGATGAGGGAGAAAAAGAGGAATACGAACAGACAGATGATGAGGACAAAGAAATGCAGAATAAAAGGGAAAAGTTAGAAGAAAATGCTGAAAAAGAAGGCGAAAAAGAAACTGATCACAAAGAGAGGGGGAAAAAGTGGTGTACGACAAATACTGACCGGAAAAAGAAAGAAAAAGAAATTACAATGAAAAAAGAAGAAAAAACTGAACAGAAGAATATAGAAAAAAGAAAGAGATGAAAAGAAATTGGAAAGAAATTAAAAGAAAGAAAGAAGAAAGAGGAAATAATGAAAGAGAAAACAAAAAACAAAAACATTAGCATGAAATGCTTGACTGTTGCCTCGATAGAAAACTTTACAAGAAGCCAGTAGAGTTCGTTTTTTTTTTTACCATTTTCCCTTGCTAGAAAGGATGAGCTGTCTTCATAGGTCGCTCGCAGACACTTAGACGACAGTCAATGCCTGATGGGAGATATGCATCAAAATTCAACCGCAGAAGAAGGAAGCAGTCAGAAGCTTGAGGTGGCTAGAATCCACACCCCGATATCGTGATAAAAAAGAGACAAAAATGTCTCAGTTTCCTCACGTTCTCAGCGTGTGAATTTCGAGCATCGCTAATTTCGCTGGTTACATTTGGATTTCTATTTTTGAAATTTCGATTAATGACTTAAAAAGAACATCAACTTTGGAGTTCTTTACTTGTTTGGTTTATGAAAAAAAATGAATAAAAAAAGGCAAAAAATTGTTTTGAAATGTTTTTAGATGAGTTTTGATAATTTGCATTGATTGGATTATCCGGACTATTGTTTTTATCTTGGATATTATTCGCATAACGTTTTAGCAGATGTAACCTCCGACTCTTTCAGGTGCGGTTTGTCATACTCAAGAATGTTTCTGTCGAATTCGAGAATCTGCACGGAATTACAAATTAAATCCTTTATTAAATTCAAAGTGGTAGCATGCTCTCGTTCCGTCAGCTGGACAAGGCATGAAACCACTTGATATAAGGAGAAAAAAAAACGAAATTGTCGCAAATACCTTATAAATATTAGCCTTGAAAAGACCAAGGCTTTAGGTAGGAGGAAAACAGTCAGTAGCATCAAAGGTTCTTTGAAGCAGTTTACAATAAAGTACTGTGAATTTTATTGATTATATGGTTAGCGTTCTTTTTTTGCGTCATTCTCTAATATACAATCAAGCTGCTTTCTAAAATTATAATATATATATATGTATATATATATATATATATATATATACTAGCAAAAGTACTCGTCGTTGACTGAGTTCAAAAACAGCCTACAGAAAATGAACTCTGATTTATGAAAGTATGATAGGTTATGAAAAGGAAGGGTTGTAAAGAGATAGCTTCGAATTCGGGGGTATCAAAACCAAAGCAAAATATGATAAAAGTATATTAAAAAAACCTTGTTAAACTTTGTGGCATATTTCCATTCTATGGAGATCAGGCGCGAACGAACACCCCATAATTTTATTATACCATATTTCTTCAAACTGAAACATAATTATCAAAGTATACTTACGCAGATAGATATGAAAAGTCTTTATTAAAGTTTGTGCCTATTTCAATTCTATGGAGGCCAGGCGCGAACACAGACCCACAATTTTATTATACCATCCATATTTAAGTTAAAACATACTTATCAAAGTATTCTTATGTACATCTATATCAAAAACATTTGTAAACGTTTTTTTTTTAAGTTTTATTTTTTTTTATTTCCATACTTTGTGGACCAGTCGCGAACGCAGACCACAATTTTAATGAACCACCATTCTGCCGGATCAAATATACCAATTCTTGTGTCTCGATGCATCTATCATTATATGTAACCAGTTTTTTTTTTTAAATAGTCAACCATATAGGAGCCTATTCGTGACCAGACACACACACACACAGACACACACACTCACAGACACACACACACACACTCACACATTCAGCTTTATATTATATCATATATATAAATATATATATATATATAAAGATAATGACGGTATACTAATATATATATATATATATATATATATATATATATATATATATATATAGATAGATCTATTCATTTATTCAATAAGGGCATATATCAATTAAATGTGTAGGATAAGTGAGAACTCTTTTACCGTGGTATTTCGAAGCTTAATGCTTTTCATCAGAAGAAAAGAGAAGATGCTAGGTAACATAGTAGGAATGCGACGTCTAGCGTTCGTTATATGGGAGCGGAACAAAATATTGATGCTGTTTGGAGGAAGTAAATCGGTCTCTGTAGTATAGGAGTATAGCATTTACTATATGATGCAGGTAGGTGTATAGTATATCTATCATGGTGGGTTTAATATATGTGGACAATATGTGAGGAGGATGTAGGTTAAGTTAATTGAAAGAAGATGCTTATTTAATCATATGTATTAATGTGGTTATAGCTATGGGAGGGGTTTACGTGAAATAGGGAGTTTATGCTATGTCGGTATATGTTAGAATGGGTATGTGTAATTATAAGAGTATTTAAATAATTATAAATTATAGGAATAATAGTAAGATAATAAATGTGAGGGGGGAATTATAAGGGATACAATATAGAAGGATATTTTAAGTGAATAAGATAGATGCTAAACAGATAGTAGAAAAAGGGGGAAAAGACTACAAATTAGTATGGGATAAATAGATACAAGAATATAAGAATTATAATAGGGTAATAATAAATTATAAAGATATACAAAATACAAAGTTATTAAATATAGGAGAATAAAAATAGGAGAATAAAACGGATGCAAAAAGATAAGCACAAAAATTCAAAGAACTAAATGGTCAAGAGAATAAAAGAAAAGAAATAAAATGAACAAAGAAAATACAATAGGAGAAAGTTCTTGAAGGCAGAGGAGTGGAGATATATTGCAAAGTTTTTTAGGTCCCTGTTGAGTTCAAAGCAGCATCCAAACATTTTTCGTAACAATTCTTCTCCCGAAAAAGTGAGGTAATACGCATTCATTATATTCCCGTCCCAGCTTTATTATCCTAAAAATTGCAAAACTTCTACCACAAACTCTCTATCTATATAAAAGCCAAGTACGTCCAAGGATTGGAATACTGTTGCCATATCTGGGCAGGAGCGGCTAAAAAAACAGTCTATCATGCCTTGACAAAATACAAAATAGACTTCGTGGCTTAGTGGGGGATGCCCTTTTCTCTACCCTGCAGCCTCTCTCCCACAGAAGAGACGTTGCAAGCTTATCCTTGTTTTATCGTTATTTCCATGGCAGGTGCTCGTCTGAACTCCAATCTCTGGTCCCCGCTCGCCAATCTTTCACAAAAAACACCCGTCTAGCTGAATCCACTGTGAAAAATTTCCCCCACTCTATATCTGTGCCTAAATCAAAACGCGGATTCCATGAACAAAGCTTCTTTCTTAGAACTGCAGGCCTGTGGAAATCTGTTCTGTCTGCCTGCTTCCCTCCGGACTACAACTTGGATGTCTTCAATTCCAATGTTAACAAATTCCTAATGAACCACCCCCTTAATTAAACACTTCATCAAATCTCCACACTAACGTAATGTACTTGCAATAACCCTTATCCCTGAGTGGCTTCCGGGCCTTGATAAGTGGTGATCACTGTGTAAAATAAAACAAAAAAAAACAACACGTTTCTTTGAGTCACCATTTTTACTGGACAGAGACTGTATTTCTTACAGATAAACATTTTTTAAGGTTATTTAAAAAAAAATAATTCGATACTGCTTTTCATATATACGTATATTTCCATGTACAAAGTAATCTACCAAACTAATAAACGGATCATTATAAATTTTGAAATATACTATTTAAGGCAACCTGATGAGTAAAATAAGCGCATTATGTTTTTGAAAGTTTTAACATTTAGGAAGTTGCCTTTGGTTGACGGGAAAAGAAAGATAAAGTAAAGATATATAAAGAGAGAGGGAGGAGGAGAAGGGGCAGCAGGAGGAGACGAAAGACAGAAATAATATTGCCTGTTCTGTTTTGAACCAATACCTGCCGGTTAGGTAGAGGTTGTGAGTTCGAACCTTACCAGAGCATAAGTATGTTAATCTGATTTTATCTTAATATTAAGTTGAATATTTCAAAAACAAATATAGCAGATATATTTTTTTGTTTTAATTGAGTTATTTTTACTTATTTGTTTTTATATTCCGATCTAGGTTCTTTACGAATATTTAGCCCCTGGGTAACGACAGATAGCACTGCTAGTAAATTATATATTTTAAGTAAAATCAACATCGTTTGCTTCCTGTTTGAATCTTTTTCCGGCTCTTATTCAAGCAACGTCTATTTCTCATGAAAGAGCTATACGACAATGTCATATTGATCGTGAAGATTAAAATTCTATCGAGAGGCCGTTTCTTTCTGCAGACCAGTTCCTCTGGGTGTTCTAGGCTTGCCAAATTTGAGGGAGAAAAAGGTAAGTAATATGAGATAATGTAACTATAGATAAATAAATGTCTTTCGGGAACGGTTCTGTAGAAAGTCAAGCGGGTATAAGTTTCCTGCTTTCTCTTATGTTTAAGTTTGTAAACTGATGCTACTAGATTAGGCTGTCTGAAGATACCGGTTTCCTGACCAGTATGCACGAAACATTGATGCCATTGTTTTTTTTTTCGTCTCCCTTAACAAAACTCAATGATGTTCGGCAAAGTCCAAAACAAAACCAACCGTTTTCCTCTAGGAAAATAACCAAACATCACGAATAAATATTTAAAGATATGCGTAACTTGAAGCATAAACAAACCTTTACGAAAAATAACTAGTTTCAACATCGAATAATCCAAAAAGGCTTGACATGCCGTAAAACAAAATAACCAAACCAAACATGATTAATAAATATATTGGAAGATATAAAGGACTTGAAAGTTAAAACCATTTACCAAAACGATCGGACTTAATATTAATAATCTAGAAGAGGGCTGGTATGTCGTAAGTTGGTTGGTTGGTTGGTTGGTTGGTTGGTTGGTTGGTTGTTTTACGGCATATCAACCATTTTCGGGTTATTTAATGTCGAATCCAAAGATTGAAGAAAAAATTTGGAATAGAATATATTTGTTGTTTTCAAGTCGGTTTCTATTTAACCCATAGTTGGAACCCTAACAGGTACTACCACTCCGGGTCAGAGTGGACCTGGGAGCAATGATAATTAAAGGGTGGCTCCACACTCCATAAAGGCCACAAGCTGGAGCCTCACCACTGGATATAGTTTAAGGTCATATCTAGGACCGATATGTCGTAAGACAAAACAATTTTAAAAAATGCATCAAAGCAAAAAACATGGCAAACTACTAAAAACTGAAGTATTTGTACTGAATGGATAGAAACTCGGTCATTTTTTGTAGAACAGCAACTGAAATATACGGAATGGTTAAAACAAAAGTTTTTATGCTAAACAATTAGAAGCTGAGTTGTTTTATGTTTGAAAATCTAATAGCTGCATTATTTATGCTCAACTGTTATGCCCCGTTTCTTGAAACAAAATTCTGTTCCTGTAATGAAAACATTTATACTGAACTTTTTATTCCTGCCATTGGTTTCCCTGATATCATTAGCATTAAAAATCTTTTTTAGAAAAAAAAACATCTTATGTAAAGGTTGCCAACATTTTTAGTGAAAGCGTTTCTGTGGAACTAATCGGATTCGAACTTAACAAACATCTTCTATAATATAAATTTCACCTGTATGTTTAAATATATGTATGTATGTATGTATTTTTTCGGGGTCAACGGCCAACTAGCACCGTGTATATTTGTGTGTATGTATATATGTGTTGGGGTGGAGAGGGCTCCCGTAAGCCGTAGTGAAGGCAACCTTTCTAGGAGAAGCAAATCTCTGATTAAAAAAAAAAACCATAAAGCAGGAGACCAGTACCCGCATTAAGCTGGTCTGCAGTTTGATTTGTTGCTGGCTATCTTGCTCTTGCTTGTTTCTGGATCTCAGCATTTTGAACCGAGAGAGAGATTTAGCTGCCGTACAAAGATAAGACTCTGTAACATCATCTGTGTATAGATACTCCCTCAGGCATATGGGCTTATGGACTTTAAGTGTCTGAGGGAGTGGCACTCGTCTGACAAGATGTTGCAATCATCATGTATGTATGTATGTCTGTATGCCTTAACCTTTCGACAGAGGCTTCGGATTTTCACGAGTTCGGTATCGTTTTGAAGTCGATCCTCCGGACGACAAATATCGAAAAATTAGCTAAAATCATTAATTCCTTCACTCTTTACTTGGTACTTTTCTAGAAGGAGGGGGTCGCTTTTTCGCCGATACTTTTGAAAGTCGTCCTCTCTTTTGGATTAACAGGCCTTAATTAAATCTACGTCAAATTTTAACCTGGGCGCAACAGCAAGACGTCACGTTTATTTTTTTCATATACTTTTCCTCGTTCGCGGTACGGGTTTGAGCCTGCCTGCCTACTACCACGTTTTATTTTTATTTATTTATTTATTTTTGCTCAACATACACCTCCAAACATTCGGGCAGGTTAGTTCATCTATAAATATCGATAAATATCAGACTTGTTACATTTTAAAAATAATATATATATATATATATATATATATATATATATATATATATATATATATATATATATATATATATATGTTTCGTGGTTTAATTTTTAATTCTGAAAAAAAAAACATATAGAGACATATTTAAGAATTTATTGCTTGACAAAAGGAATCTATAGAAGGGGTTATTTTAATTTCCTTAATTCATGGATTTTCAACAATGGATCATATCATCAGAGAAAATGAACTGCAGTTAGCAAAATGTTCAGCTGCGAATGGACGCTATTTTGCTTTTCAGCACAATTATTGAAAATAGTTTTTGGAGTGGTTGTGGATAATTATATGGAGAAAATTATATTCTCTTTTCGTATACTTTTCTCCATATAATTATACGCAACCACTCCCGAAAATGGTCATCGAAATTTACTGAGCGAGGACCTTTTGGCTCCTTATTCTCTTTTCTCAAAAAAGACACGTTGCCAGTCTATCTTTGTTCTATGATTATGTTCATGGCATGTGCTCGACTGAGCTTCAATCTTTACTTCCCCGTAAAACATCTGAAACGAATAATCACGGTCAATTTTTTAAAATTTGACCCCTATTACGAGCCCTTAAAATTTATTGTTTAGGGCTCAAATCAAGTTATTAAGTTAGATCCATATATATAATTTTTGTTATGCATAAAAAGGTTCCAATTCCTAAAGTTATTTGTTATTGTTAAATTAGTAACTATTTCTTGTTAAATTTTCGCGTCATTCGCTGCATAAAAAATGTGTTAAATAAAGAATAATGGGATGTGTCCAACACTTATTTTCCCCACTATATATATATATATATATATATACATATATATATATATATATATATATATATATATATATCGTAAGTTATAAAATATATATGGCGATAAGCAACACTGAATATTCCGCGTTTCATCCACTCTAGGACTCTTCAGTCTTATGCGCGAATATTCAGTGTAGCGTAATCGCCATATATATTTTATAACTTACTAACTAGCTCTACCTACGTATTGAGCACTTTTGAAGTAAATACTTGAAGTTTACGCATAAATTTATACTTTCGTATATTAATTTTATGTGAGTAAATGAAATAGTTATATATATATATATATATATATATATATATATATATATATAAAGAGAGAGAGAGAGAGAGAGAGAGAAATAAAAAGGAACAAATCGTATTATGTGTTCATCAACGTTTCGCCTTTATTTCGAGACTTCCTCTGGATGAAATAAAGACGAAACATTGATGAACACATAATACGGTTTGTTCCTTTTTATTTCTCTATTTTGTCGGAATACTATTTCCATTATTTTTATCATATATATATATATATATATATATATATATATATATATATGAGAAGGATGTTGTAGTTTGTTTGAAACTTTGTGTGTAGTATTAAAGGATATATATATATTTATATATACATATATATATATATATATATATATATATATATATATATATATATATATATATATATGGTTACCAATTTTCTGTGTACGTTTTATGATTGGTGGAATTTTTTCAGTTTTGTTTCCGTGGCTTTTGCCAAATTCTGATATTTTCAATCTGATATTTCAATCGTCATGTTTGTATTTGAAATATTATATTTCTGCTTTTATCGTTTCTTAACTTTTGTTTGTTATTGCTTTAGTTGGCTTGTTTCTTTTTCAGCTCAGATGTCTTTCTAATGTTTCTCATTACGTTCGATTGTTTCTCGTCTTCTTATTCACTCTTCAACGTCTACTTTATCTGTCATTCTTCTTTTTCACCAGCACCAGCACCACCACATCATCATCATCATCATCATCATCAT
>NC_136502.1:76681298-76701298 GCF_053919585.1 Euprymna scolopes
CTATGCATTAATACGATAGCGTGTGTGTTATTTTGTGTGTTAAGCTTACATGTTTTTCTTCTGAGTGGCTCTGGTTTAATTGTTATGATCATCGATTTCTTGTACTAAATAATTTTACCGAGAATTCTTCATAAGTTTTTATTTCGGTTTCAATTATAGCTGAAGGAACGCAAGCTATCCACATACAGTACTGCTTCACTGTATCGCGGCTCACCAGTGCGATTAGACAGGCAACTACCCAAACGGCAGTCGGAGCTTCTAACCATTGCTATAATCGGCTGCTGCTATGCGGGTAGTGAATTAACGATATTTTTTTATCGCGCCCAAATGCCTGAGCTTGATTTGTTTACACAAAAAGCATCGCTTATTACGCTAATGGCAGTTTGTATATCACTTCCGAATATGCCCAACTCAAATTAGGGAGCATTATAGCCGTCAACATACTTCAATATATTCTTCAGAAGTTTTGGTTTCAGTGTTTCGATTCAAGCTGATGCGCAAAAGTAATATGGATATATATTTTCTATTGTTGAAATCGCAACGTATAAGATATAAGAATCAACAGAAAATTGACTTTATAATAATATATACGAAATTTGCATAAATTTAAATAGCATATTAAACCGTATTTTACGATCGAGCTACGCCGGGCGTTCCTGCTAGCTTAGATAAATACTTTGTAGTTTTAACAAAAGAGCTACAATAAAATCAGAGCGTCTGCATTTAATTGAACATCCACAAAATGCCAACATCAATATATTATATATGAATGAGCCCCCTGTGGAATTTCCACTGACCCCGCTAGTAAATGTAACTATAATAATAGAAAAATAGTGTGTGTATGTGTGTGTATGTGTGTGTGTATGTGTGTGTATGTGTGTATGTGTGTATGTGTGTGTATGTGTGTATGGGTGTGTATGCGTGTGTGTATGTGTTTATGCGTGTGTGTATGTGTGTATGTGTGTGTATGTGTGTGTATGTGTATGTGTGTGTATGTGTGTATGTGTATGTGTGTATGTATGTGTATGTGTGTATGTGTATGTGTGTATGTGTGTATGTGTGTGTGTGTATCTCCATACACGTGTCTTCCCGAATACAAAATTCTAACTAAAGTAAAAGAAGCTCGGCACACTTAGCATTGTGCCACTAAAACTCACTGGTAGTGGAGGAGGTATATGTTTTAATATTATTGTCTGTTTGATTTTTTGTTGTTTTTGCGATATTGATAACTGAATGTAAGTAAATTTACCGGGAAGCATTCATCTAAATGTTGCCTTCATTAAGGAGCGGATATATTTATAGAATATAATCATCCACAGATACATGTTTCGCAATCTATAGCTCATAGACACATTGTATTTGCGGTTAGACCTAACGAGATATGAACGCGGTAATCAAGTCACTAAATTCAGGCACGTTCTCATCATTTCATAAATATATATATATATATATATATATATATATATATATATATATATATATATATATACTAGCAAAAGTACCCGTCGTTGACTGGGTTCAAAAACAGCCTACAGTAAATATACTCTGATTTATGAAAGTATGATAGGTTATAAAAAGGAAGGGTTGTAAAGAGATAGCTTCGAATTTGGGGGGCGTCAAAACCAAAGCAAAATATGATGAAAGTAAAAAATAAAATAGATAAACCCCATAATTTATTATACCATACCTGTTCACACTGAAACACTTATCACAATATTCTGTGGATCCATATTAAAAAACCTTGTTAAACTTTGTGACATACTTCCATTCTTTGGAGGTCAGGCGCGAACGAACACCCCATAATTTTATTATGCCATATTTCTTCAAACTGAAACATAATTATCAAAGTATACTTACGCAGATAGATGTGAAAAGTCTTTATTAAAGTTTGTGCATATTTTCAGACCTCACAATTTTATCATACCATCCCTATTTAAATTAAAACATACTTATAAAAGTATTCTTATGTACATCTATATCAATATTTCCATACTTTGTCGACCAGGCGCGTACGCAGACCCCACAATCTTAATGAATCATCATTATGCCAGATCAAACATACCCATTCCTGTGTCTCGATACATCTTCTATCATTATATGGGATCAGTTTTCTCTAATAGGTAACTATGTAGGAGCCTATTCGTGACCAGACATATACGTTCAGTTTAATATTATAGATATATATATATATATATATTGTAATATTATTTTAATTAATAATTATTATAGTAAATAATATATATATATATATATTATCTCTCTACCTGTCTGAGGAACGATCTTAACCAAACTCCTTTGTTAATTTATGATCTGCAGGCTCAAAACTTTATATATACGGAATTTTGACCTCTGGAACAAATTTGATTTGATATTTAGCCAATAAAAAAGCTGTTAATAATCACAATTGACAAATATAAGGAGTTTTTAGGCATAAGTCGACTTAAAGTTCACCTGTATACATGCGCAAATATACATTATTTCTTACGTTTTTCGGGTTGTAAAGACACAGTACACAAGGTAACGGATAAGGCTGCGGAAGTTTATGTTTTGGTTTCGATTCTAGTTGATGGCACTAAAGTATTTTTTGTCATCGCTGCTATATATTGAGTACAATAGAATAATCAGTAGACTATTAGCTCTATGATGAATAAGGGTACTAGTGCATCCTTTTTAGCCAGACGTAACTCAGCGTTCGCTCGGCTTTCCCCGGAATATGACGTCAACTGCCGGATTATGCAGAGCGTCGCCAATGAAATCATAACAATGAAATCATAACAATGAAATCATAACGCTACGTAAAAGAAAATAGCAAAATTATTATATGTAGCCAAAAATAAAAACTACTGTAATTTTTAATATTTATAAATTGTATTAAGAAAAGGTTATAAGTCCTTTTTTTTTTGTCAAATAATTTTAAGAAAATGTTTTCTAAAGGTTCAAAGGAACAATTTTTTAAAACATGTTTGTTTGTTTGTTTGTTTGTTTCAAAATGTGTAAATTTTAATTTTTTAATCCGTTTGTCGACATTGATGTCCTATCGATTCCTCGTCTGCGAAGCCCAGGAAGGAAACTGTCTTCAAACATTTGAAAATAGCGGTCTTAGTAATCGTTGCTGTTTCTACTCCTTCTTCAAAAAAAAGATGCACCAAAAATCCCGCACTTTCTCAAACCACATCAAACAGTCACCTTTGGGCTGTGCTGATGTAATTCACGAAGATTGTGTGAAGCCCAGTATCGAAAGTTTTGTTTGTTAAATGTACCGTTGAGATTAAAACACGCTTCATCACTCATTATAAGACTCAAATCCTCGTTTTCATCAAGCATGTCAAGCATTATTTGGCAAAAAATAAACGTTATTGGTAATCCCACGGACTCAGTTGTTGGACAGTCATAATTTTCTATGGCTGAAAGGCGAGATCTTTATAAAAGATTCGCTGCACAGTGCTCTGACGTATTCCCAGTCCTGCAGAGTGTCACATATCAGAGCGCATGGGACTTCAGCTGAATGCCTCTCTCACTCGATCCACATTTCCTGGTGTTCTGGCGGTTCTAGTGGTTCTGGCAGGGCAGGGTTGTTTGGTTTTTCAATAACGAACTAGTTGTTCTTAGTGCACTAATCCACATACGAATGGTATTGCGGCTTCATACATTACCATGACGTGTTCAATCTTCACTTGGAAAGACGTTGTTTTTTTTTTGTCACTGATTCATCATTTTTTACGAAAGAAAACAATTCAAAATCAATAACTAACTAAAGCAAAACTAAATATAAAAGATAAACAAATAACAACCAACTAAACGGCATCTTAGGGAGGTTTAAAGACTACCTTCCTCACTCCCTATCCTTTATTCAAGGAGAGCAGGGAACGTTCTAAAAACATCCGTTTCCCGTGACTCCTCATATATATATCTAGATCTATCTATCTATCTATCTATCTATCTATCTATATATATATATATATATATATATATATATATATATATATATATATATATATATTAGGTTACTACCTACTTCTACCTACGCATTGAGCACTGTTGAAGTAAATACTTAAAGTTTATGCATAAATTTATACTTTCGTATATAACTTTATGTGATTAAATGAAGTAGTTTATATATATATATATATATATATATATATATATATATATATATATATATATATATATATATATACACTAGGAGGGAGATCCAACGCAGTCCGAGAGTGAAAAACGACCGTTTTACACTCCCATATTTTTATTTTCATCGAAGTCAGTGAAGTTGACTACTTTCAATCAAACCGATCGATTGCTTGTTCTAGTTGGGGACCCATCCCTGTGCAACAGAAGGTAACTTCACATGCTTCCCCGCAGTATCTAAGTCCATAATACAATGTAACCTACTGTTTATATATAATGGTTTGGATTAAAGTTTAAAATGCAAAAATTATGTATCATCTTCGATTATGATCTAAAAAGAAACATTCATATAGAACAAGTCCCTGTCATGTCAAAGAACCTACTTGTGGTTTCTTACTGTTTTCGCGGTGATGATGACTTGAATTTAAGTTTAAAATGCAGGAGTCAAGTATCATGTTTAAACTATGTTTTAAACAGAATCTTGATTTCCTGTCATATTAAAGCACCTGCTTGTGTGGTCATAAAACTTCTCAAATGCACTCGTAATGTTAATGTTAGACTGTGTAACATGTTAATTTTGGTCAAAATCAGATGTTTCTTCTTTCATCTGATTATTTTGATTACCGATTACCGATACTTATCGAAAACATTCCTAAACAGTGCCATACACATGAAGTACCTTCGTGTGAAATTCCATATACATCGGCCTAGTTGTTTTCGTGTAGATAGGGAATGAGCTTTCTCACACGGAGAGGCCAAGTTCCTTTTATATAATAGTAGATATTCATATTTATATATGTATATATGTTTATATATATCTTGACGAATTCTCACGAGAACGAAACACGGATTATTCTGTGTAGCTAAATTGCCACATATATTTTTATAACTCATATATATATATATATATATATATAGGATTTTCAGAATATGAGAGATTATATATAATAAATTCCACAGCCAAACAACGTCGCAGTCAATAAAAACCACGACAGTAAACAAACCGGAAGTCCAAGACTTGAGCAGGACTATTTCACAGTCGGATTTCGCGCGGTTTGCTGGAGCTCGGGTTTCGAATCCTGAGTGCGGTTGTGTCTAACTGATGAGGGCTAAACTCGAGTCTTTGACTTCCGGTTCGTTGACTGTCATGACTCTCGTGGACTGCGACGTTGTTTGGCTGTGGAATTTATTATATATATATATATATATATATATATATATATATATATATATATATATATATCTTAGTATGTCTACATATGTGTGTGTATATATTTACGCACACACGTGTGCATGAGTAGTTTGAAAGATGGGTGTTCTTCTTTTTGAGCACACCTATCACACGCCGTTCTTTGATGGAAGACTATTTAGTGGGGCTTATTCATAAGGCACCTCCACATCCCAACCCCACTGATGCCAAATTCGATTCCTCTAGCGGGACAGAGTATTCGGCTATGATTGATTGATGCTACTGACATTAAGAACCAATTCTCCCCCCCCCCATCTCGCCTCCTGCCTATATTTGGGTTCTTTCGCTTGTTAAAGCAGGAAGGTATATGAGGAAATTTTATTTTGCTTATTTATTACTAAGTTACCTCAGTATTTCATAATTCATCTTTCTGCATACACACACATATACACAATATTCAGTGTATATGTATATATATATATATATATATATATATATATATATATATATATATATTTATATATATATATATAAATATATATGTACATATTCATATATATATATGCATAAAATATTTTTTTAATAATTATATATATGCATATACAGGGTGCCCCCCCCCAAAAAAAAAGCTAAATAGGGGGGGGACATCTAGAATATATGCTGTAGAACGGAGAAAAAAGGCCAAAGACCCTAGTGTTTTGATATGGTGTTTTCAATATAATAAACTAGTTATGACCTAAGTTTCAGTTCATTCGGACACATAGACATTTATTTTGAAGTGGGCAACGTGTACAGGATCTACAGTTGCATTTATCTTGTTCATTATTCGTGTCTTTATTTTTATTTCTACTATGGTTGTCGTTGTCCAGAGTTGGTTTTCATCATCATCATCATCATCATCATCATCATCATCATCATCATCATCACCACCACCACCACCACCACCATCATCATCATCATCATCATCATCATCATCATCATCATCATTCCTACTAGTTATATATGTGTCCTTTGTGTTAGTTTCATTTTTGTCATGATGTCCACTTTTTTATTGTTTATTTTGTTGTTGTTTTCGTTTATTTTATTTCATATTTTGTTATTGTATGCTTTAATTATCATCTCTAAATTTTTAATATATAATTTGAGTTCCTTCAGCTACAGTCAAAACCGAAGCCAAAACTTATGAAAAATTCTTGGGAAAATTGTTCATAAAAAAATAAATTACTTGAGTACCACCAGCTGTAATCGAAACTGAAACCAGAACTTACGAAGAATTCATGGTAAAATTATTTATTGCAATAAATGGAAGTCTATAACATTTAAACGACTGTAAGCATGGCAGACAAAATAAATAGTACAAACGCTATCTTTTTTAATGTATAGATACCCCCCCCAACTTCTTTAATCATAAAATAAATATTTTGCTTTATTAAAAATTGACGTTGCGATTTCTTTGTTTAGAGTATGCGCAGGTCAGCTGTAGAGCTTTTTCTGAGGTTTTTGAAATCTAATTGAGTCAATTATTGTTTATGAATAAGACAACCAGGGGGATTTACCGATTTTGAGGATGGCTTGTTCTATGTCTGTTTAAGGTATGATCCTTTGCAGTTTTGTGCAGTTCTATGAGGTTCGCCTCTACAGGCTTTACCTTCTTGCTCTTTGTGAAGGGATTACTTTATTGACAATATCTTGAGGCATCCCTATTGGGAATGCCGATGCAGCTGCAGCTTCGCATTCAATATTTGTTCAGATATTTTTTCATTTAGGGAAGTGTCTTTTCAGATCCCATGTTCTTGACCTTGTGTCTAATCTTTTCACAGAGGGAAAGAGGTATTTTTTTAAAAGTTATTTATATGTAGTCATCTATACATTGAAGAGTACTTATTCAAGGGAGATAATCGTTTACGGTTGTGGTAATTTATGGAACTACTTATTACGATGTGTACTTATCTTATTTTCTATTTAATTCAATTTCTTTTCAATCAATACAAACATTATTTGCGAATGTGGGAGATTCTTTACCACATTGAATTGAATTGAGAAATACCTTGATAAGAGAAACCTTATCCAGAATACAGGATTATCTAACTCCATGCAAAAAAAAATATATCAGAGATATTTTTTATCGTTCTTTTATTAAAACCCTCAACTTGGACAACCGTTAAGAAAAGATTTAAATATTATACTCACAACATATTATTCAAACATGTTTCGATAAGTTTCAGAATCTTTTTTTTTTTTTAAGAGAATTGGTTATTTTTTATCTTTGGAATTGTTCAAACTACCATTCTAATCTTGGTTGTTAGTTGCACAACGTTTTAGCAAATGTAACCACCCTCCCCAACCATCTTCAGGTGCATCTTTTAAAACTTGGAATATTTCTGGCCCCGTTAATTAATGATCAGTTTTAACTAAACATCTTCTCGATGTTGAAGGTTCAATCCTTACTACGGGCAATAATAACTAAAAATAACATTGTTTTTCCCTTTTTTTAACCTCAAACAAGGCATATTACCACTTGGACCTAACGTGCTACTATTTACATTTATTATGATATTTCTCGGTACTAGGACTTATGCATGAGACTTTAAATAATACAATTACAGAGTTTAATAAAATGACGATAAAAATCACCAGATTATCACAGGACCTATTCACTTCACTGGACACAAGCATTGATAACTATTTACAGGCGTAGATATAGACAACTGGGACCAATTGTGTTCCAACGTCTCCAGAATAAAGCAAATAAAAACGACGAATAGTACATATTCATTAGGATTATAATAATTTAAATATTAATCCCGTAATTGTACCTATTTACAATGCCTCCCCACGGGACAAAGTTATACACCAGGGTCGTTTTTTAACGTAGAGAAAAGGTACAAAAATAAAAAAATTGTCTCAGTCGTGAAGGATTTCTCTTTCACTGAAAAAGAACAAGAAATGAAAGTGCCGCATCTGAAGAACAGATACAACACTTTCATCTCGGCCAAGTATTTATTTGCTCCCCCACCGAGCAAATTAGACACAAGGCCGATTTTTAATGTGAGGAGTGAAGGGGAAATAGGGACCAACTCCCCGGACAATTGGTATGAAGGGTTGCCCCTACATTGACCAAGGTCTTATCTGTGGGGTCGCCCCCACATAGGGTCTTTGCTCGCAGTATCTGCCGGAACAGATGGTATTTATTTGCTCCCCCACCGAGTAAATTAGGCACAAGGCCGATTTTTAATGTGAGGAGTGAAGGGGAAATGGTGACCAACTCCCCGGGGAGTAGGGGAGCTGGATAGTGACAATTGGTATGAAGGGTTACCCCTACATTGACCAAGGTCTTATATGTAGGGTATCCCCCACATATGGTCTTTGCTTGCAGTATCTGCCGGAACAGATGGTATTTATTTGCTCCCCCACCGAGCAAATTAGGCACAAGGCCAATTTTTAATGTGAGGAGTGAAGGGAGGGGGAAGGGAAAAAGGGGACCAGCTCCCGAGAGGTGGGAAATGGGAGCTGGTTAATGGTCAGGCATGTGGGGTTGCCCCCACATCTGGTCTTTGCTAGTCATAGCTGGTCATAGCTAGTCATAGCTTGCAGTATCTGCCGGAACAGATGGTGTTTATTTGCTCCCCCACCGAGCAAATAAGGCACAAGGCCGATTTTTAATGTGAGGAGTGAAGGGAGGGGGAAGGGAAAAAGGGACCAGCTCCCGAGAGGTGGGAAATGGGAGCTGGTTAATGGTCAGGCATGTGGGATTGCCCCCACATCTGGTCTTTGCTAGTCATAGCTAGTCATAGCTTGCAGTATCTGCCGGAACAGATGGTATTTATTTGCTCCCCCACTGAGCAAATTAGGCACAAGGCCGTTTTTAATGTGAGGTAAAAACCAGCTCCCCTAAAAGGGGTCACTCTGGTTACCAAAAATAATAATTGTCCCAGTATAGAGGGTTTCCCCTCCATTGACTGGTACAAATTATCTTAAGTGCAGTATCTGCCGGAACAGATACTACACTTTGATCTTGGCCAAAAGGCCAAGTAATTTTAAGCAAGGACACTGAAAGCGTATATAATTTACAAAAAAATACAAACTAGGCGTATTGTCACTTGGGAAGCAGGGAGCAGGAAAGGAATTCTAAAGTCTAGAAGTTTAAAAAAAGAAACTATTAGAGTAGAAAGTTTTTCAGCATCTAGGGATTCAACAGTGAACAGGGTGGGATTTTGCTGCTTTTCAGGTTTTTCGGCAGTATATACATCGGGGTGTGATGTAGCCGCGGTGAACGCTAGTAGTTTATCGTCAGCCAGAAAACAACTGGCTACACAAAATTTGTTTGTGAGAAAATATAAAAATATTGTTGATTTCTTGCCCAGTGTGTGCATTCCCAAGCCATAGACAAAGTGGGGAAGCAAGAGGGGGTGGATTCAACAGCGGACTCGTATAATGTCACATTCTGCCTGCTTTATGACTGGTGGCTTGTACTTTCCTCCGGCGACATCAGTTTTGACAGCTTCACCCCATCGCTTGGTGAATTTTGGCAACCAACTGTCATGCGTGGATGTGTATGTGTGTGCACAGTTTCAACACGCAACAGAGGGACGCAAGTTCTATGAGCATAAAAGTACATTCCATGAAAGTACTTATAAAACAGGCACAAGGATGCAACATTACAATGATGGAGCATAGATTGGAACTTGTACGGCACCTATTATGTTGGAGACTAGTTTTTAGACCCCATCTAAGAGTGAGAGACTAGTGGTAACTAATCCAGCCCATAAAAAATTAACTTTTCTATTTGGTCACATTTTATAGAACGACAACAATCTACATTCATAGATTAAATAAAGAATTAAGTTCGGAATCTGTTCCATAGTGCGACAATAAGTTTTCCAAGTTCGAGAAGATGAACCTGAAGAAGGTTGGAGGTTATATCGGCCGAAACATTGTGAAAATAACAGCCAAAATAAGAATAGTAGTCCAAATAATTAGAACTGGATAAATGCAAAAATGATGGTAAAATATGAAATAGCGAGGCAATTTTTAATGGAATTTTCCACTACTCTAACCTCATGTGGTAATTACCATTTTCAACATTATTTTCACCCCCCCCACTACGGCATATAATCTTATGAAATTCCTTATAACAATCTGCAGAAGTAAGGCTGATTTTTACTATATTTCATATCCATATGACAAATACGCCTTGAATTACTTAGAACCTCTATCCAGTTATGGCTGACAGAACAAGAGCATGCTACCCCTCGTGAAGTAAATAAAGAGTTCCGTTCAGAATCTATCCAAATTCATGAGATCGACAGGATATGCCTGAAGAAGGTAGGAAGTTACATAGATCGAGATGTTGTGCCCCTCATGATGTGAACAATAGTCCAAAGAACTTAAATAACACAAACTATGTCAAATAGTCTAACAGTAATGGACATATAAACTAAAACATCTTAACCATCTTCAAAGTTTTAATATTTTATTTAATCCACAGGGGTAGATTGTTCTCATTCTGTCAGCCATGTCGAGCATAAGTATTAATTACAGTCATGACGAGCAGAAGTGTTAATTACTTAATATATTATTCTTAGCTATTAGGTCCTGGATATGACCTAAAACTATATCCGATGGCGAGGCCCCACCTTGCGGGCCCTGGGGAGTGTAGAGCCACCGTTTAATTGCCATTGCTCCCAGGTCCACTCTGACCCGGAGTGGTAGTACCTGTTAGGGTCCCAACTATGGGTTAAATAGAATCTGACTTCAAAAAAATATATATACTCTATTAAAAATCGTTCCTCAAAATAAGTGGATTCGGCATTAAATAACCTGAAAAAGGTTGATATGCCGTAAAACAAAAACAACCAACCAACCAATCTTAGCTATTAGTAAGGATTGAACTTTTAACATCCAGAAGCTTGTATCTTGAAGTAAAATTCACTCAAAAGGCAAGAATTTGGTGGGTGATATAGATATAAAAATATATGATAGGTGTTCTTATAGATGCTTACATTAAATAGCGTTTTTTTTTCATTTAAAGATAACTGTGATTTGATTGGCTCCACCATTTCTTCTTCATTGCAGCATCTTTCTCGTAGACATAATGTTGCTAGTCTCAGTCTCTTCTATAAATGGTCATGCGTTCATCAGAATTATAAGATCTATTATCTGCTTTCCTTTTGCTCCAGCTCGTTTGACTTGTCGACCTAGTGGTCTTCATCAACTCGCTGCTTTGATACCTTATTATATAATGCATCTTCTTATTCCGATAGCTTCTTTTCAATAACTGCAGGATTGTATGACTTTCTTCCAGGTCACTGTTTTTCGACCTACCTGCAGTCTTTTTCAAAATTAAGGTCAATAGGTATTTCCTGTCTTTGCATTAATCGTCTTTCATTCTTGTTGAGCTACTTACATCAAATGGCTTCACACCTTGTCTCGAACAATTTCTATTAAAACAGATCAATAAATATATTTTTGATATATCTATTAATATTAATAAGAATATGAGGCTCGTTCTAATAGAAAAGCTTCCTATATTTCAACTCAAAAAGTTGAAGAGCTACAAAGACGAGAGTGGTACCATTAAAACGTGCATCGTTTTGTTTTCCAGATTTTGTTTTTTTACATAGCCATTACTATTCTCAATGCACTTTTTTCCAAAAAGTCAATGACGAATCTTTTGGCTGACGCATGTTCATGTCAGGGATTGCTTTCTTAGACTCTCACATCGTCAATATCTACAAAAGAGAGATGAAACTTTCAGGTCATGAATGCGTAAGTTGGGTTATCATAACGATGCAATTAGCAGTCGCCCCTGTTTGATTTCGGAAAAAAAATAGGAGGCATTATTTTTTTGAACGCCCCTTCGTATTTGTAGATATTCATAAAATAATTTTTGGTAAAGGCTTACGAGGCCATATTCGTGAGAACTGCTACGATTTTTCTTTCTTCTATGGTCTACAAGGAAACTCTCTCTTCTTTACTTGTTTTCCATAGATCTTGCCTTTTACCTCTCTTCTTAATAAGGAAGGAAACACAAACTAAACTCATAACTCGTACTTCTAATATTGACCCCCCCCCCACACACACAGTTAGGTCTCCTTTTACAACTTTAATGGTTTCCGTTCCAACCTTCCAAACGTTGAGATCCAATTTTAGAAGACCATATCAACCTTCCTATTATTTGAATACTTCGGATTACTGTTCTAATCTTGAATGTCATTTTCACATCGTTTCGGTCTATGTAACCTCCGACCTTCTTCAGGTATATCATGTCGAACTCAGGAATGTTTCTATCGAACCCTTTATTTACTTTATGAGACCGTATGACGAAACGGTAGCATACTAATCCGGAGAACAAATAAACGGTCCAGTACGGTCCAGTTCAGTCAAAATTCCCGAATTCGACAGAAACGTTCACAAGTTCGGCAAGATATACCTGAAGAAGGTCGGAGGTTACATCAACCGAAACGTTGTGAAAATGATATTCCAGATGAGAATAGTAGTCGGAATAATCCAAATAATACAAAGAATTGAACCTCATCTAAAAAAAATCAGAACCACAAATCTAGTTTGTTCTTGTGCAAAACTGGTATTGGCCCGTCTATTTATGTTAATTGTTTCATGATTTCAGGTTCTTCAATCATGACCTCCAAACCTGACTTTCAAGATCGCTAGTGATACTGACTTTGTGGGTACATTAGTGACGACTTTCCATGTGGCAGCAACATTTTTTTTAATACCTTAATTGCCCTATATGTTTCCCCGAGTAGCTCTTACAGCGCCACATTCATATTTGCTCTCTGTGACTTCCATAATGATAGCGTTACTGTCTTTGAGAGTATTTCTGGGAAAAAATTACCATTATACCATGTGCTCATCCTTCTGCCAACATACACGTCTCTGGGTATTTTAATGTTCACAATCTCAAATGGCTAATCCTCTCAAACAATACCGATAATGAAAAGAAAATTTTGTTACGTTTTTTTTCATTGTTTTTTTATCTAACACATGTTATTGAGAAACATACTTGCGTACAAGTTGTTGGCAGACATTTTGTAAGTATTTGTGATCTTTTTTCTGACAACTTGTGTTGAACAATGCTTATCCACTGTTTCTGCCTCTAATAGTACAATCTGATCATTTAGTTGTTTCCACTGCACAGTGTATCGATACTCGATGACTGCGACAGCTTCAGTTTATTAAAAACAAGGTGTATAGCTTGAAATGTCTTCTCAATTATAAAATCATTTCTATCTGATAGGTTCATAAGAGTAGTGGTTGATGGGAAGAAATCAAAAGCTTACAGTATTAATGCTGGAGTCCCTCAGGGGTCCATCCTGGGCCCAACTCCCTTCCTGGTCTACATTAATGATCTTCCAAATCACATCCTTACATCATTCGTAGACATTTATACTGACGACACTACTATGGTAGCACATCTAAAAACGTAAAAAAATTATCTGCATTCCATATTGCATTTACCCCCCCCCCCCAAAAAAAAAATTCAAATAGAAATCAAACTAACAGAGTGCTCTTGCCATTGCTCACAGAAACTAGTATTTGAAATGCTTTTAATGAAATAGATATTCTTAAACCATGGCCCCCTTTAGAACCGCCTACACCTACAATTAAAAGGTTAAAGTAAACGTAAAAGATTATCATTTTCAATAAAATAAGTTCTTTACACATGCATTGTGGGTGTTTATACGAGCTGGCCATTTCATCTAGTAGTTGTTATATAAAAAAAGCTTATTTTCCTGAAGAAAGACGACACAAGAGACGTTCACTGGGAGTTTTATTTCGTTTTATTTAGAAAGAATTGGCTCAGAAGAGAGAAGGAAAGAGAGAGAGAGAGAGAGAGTAATGTTATTTTAGCTAGTTATTAACTTCACAACTTTCTAACTGAAATTGATTACACATACACGGACAGACATCAAAGAAGCATTCGCCTTAGATTACAATGTTTTCTACATTATTGGCGTGACTCATTTGCATTGCTTCCACGGAGAGACTGATGTGAACATTTTCATTTGGTAATGCTTGAAAAACGAGAAATCATTAATCATAGCTTGTTTTGTTTTCAGTTTAACTTGCTGTCCTCTGTCTAAACATTACATCCCTCATCTCTGGGTACAAGTCAGTTCTGCATATCTGGGTTATTATCATGAATTCAGTGTAATCTTTGTCAAAATTCACATTAAGTAAATTAATCACCCTTGATCTAGACTTATTAATATGTAAAAAAATATGTCCAATTCATTGGCTAGAGACTTAGTTAACATTATTTTTGGCAAATTACAAACAGGATTTTGAGCAAATGTGTGGTCTCTATCCGAACCATCATGAACGGATCAGAAGTGATGTCTCCAGACTCTAATAGGATCAACTCTTTAAAGAAAACTTGCCACCAAAATCCACCCTTTGCTATTAAAGCCAACTCTCTCCATGATTTTTCCTTATGACAGCAAATATTAAAAAATATATACATATATCTATCAAGAACGTTGGTGCCAGCACAGCAACTGACCCTGATAATATTCCAATCATAGTATTTAAATAACTACAATCGGAGATAACTTCCATTTTTACCAAGCTTAAATGATAAATGCTTTCCAAAATGTTGAAAACCTTCGTCAATATATAAAAATATTGGAGATCGGTCTAACTTATGCAGACCAATCAGTCCCCTGTGCATAATAAATAATTAGCTTGAATTTTTGGTAAATGAAGAAGTCGTCAATCACCTCAGCAAAGCCGCCTACTCAGTGACAAGTAATATGGATTCCGTCTTGCAAGAGTACAGCTGACATATTGACTGTAATGTAATATAGAAACAATGAATTTAATGATAAATAGTTTATTTCTAGAAAAATAATTTTTAGCTACAAAAGGCCTACGATGGGCTTTAGTATATATGTTTCCAAAAGTTTTCTAGCTAGGAAGTAACTGGACATCATTTTTTCCCATCGGCTTATAAAAGTAGCTGAAGTTTGTAGCACATAGAATCAATGTTGGGCGGGCCTCAACGATCCATTTGGGGTCCAAACCTCTTCCTAAGGTCCATAAATGAATCACATTCTCCTAAGGTCCATAAATTTTCCTAAGGTCCATAAATGAATCACATTCTCCTAAGGCCCATAAATTTTCCTAAGGTCCATAAATGAATCACATTCTCAGATTATTTGTCGACATTTATGCATACGGCATAAGCGAGTTGTAGTTCTTTCTTATTCTTTTTCAACTTTGCGACTGAGTCTACAACGGGTGGGGTAATGTTACCTTTGCACATCTGGGAGGATGCAATGAAAATCAACTTCAAAATCAATTGAGCAAGTCCGTTTTCCTCCTTACAGCTCTTTTCTCACAGAAGAGACTTTCTCTGCTCTATCGTTATTTCCATGGTAGATGCTTGATTAAGCTTCAATGTATCGCTCCCCCCCCTTATAAAATATTTTCAACAAAATTTCGTCTAGCAAATACCATGACCAAGGGACAGAAAAACATCGTATTCCACATCGTAACCTGAAAAAAATAACGTAACCTATGGCCACCGTATCCCGGGGTTCTATTTTTCTTAACAAAACAAAAAAAAAAAGTGCAACGGCCACATCACATATGTTACGATATCATGTACATTTTGGGGGAAAGATTAAGTTTGCTGTAAACTTTTTAAAATAGGTGTAAAAATAGTGTTTATAAAACAAAAAATATTCAGCGTTCAGAGTGTTAAACAGTAAAGCTGTAGTCTGCGCAAGAGACAAACATACTTCCGACATAGTTCAATAATAGTTTATACATTGTCATAAATTAAGCTGACCATAATTTTTTATCTTTTTCTAATAACGTGTTGAACTGTGTCCATCGACTGTTCTGTGTCTTCTGGGACTTTCCAATTATTCAGTTTTCTCTAGTGCACAGTGTATCGATACTCGATGACTGACTGGCACAGCTTCAGATCGTTCATATCAGAGATTACTCTGCATTCCATGTCTGAAAAGAATGTGTCCTGTATCAATGTATTTGATTTAATTGATTGGTTATAGAGATTGGGTATAGAGAGCGTCATACTCCTCTAAGAAATTCAAACAGAAACCAAACTAACAACTTGCTACATTCCAATGATCACAGAACCTATTATTTTAATTGCTTTCAACGAAATAGAGGTTTTAAAAGGAAAGCGGCTTTCAGACTTGCCTACAACCGTAGCTAAATGATTATAGAAAATACAAGACAGGCATGTGCCTAGGCTTGCTCATAGCTTGCTCAACAAAGCCCAGGGGCTCCGTGATTGAGGCTGAGGGCCCCGAAAGCCTTTTCTTAAAGAGAACTAAATGCTTTATATGAAACCATGGAATGGCTATAGACATACTAATTATCGATATTTTTTTTACTGGAAAGAGATATGATATATAACTACAGGTGTAAAGATTTTCAGAATAGTTCATGAGAAAGAAAATAAAAATAAACAAAAATGCAACAATTTTTGATTAATAAAAAAAATAATAGTTGAAAACATTACCATTAATTAGTGTTAAAACTTGAAATTAATGTTTTTCATATTTATTTTAAAAATTATCTTGTTAGTGCTCCGTGAAAAACCTTTGCTCTACTAAAGTGCCCCCTGGTGTCCTGAAGTTGGGGAAACTTTGATCTAGAGTAGATAATCAGATACTTGGTTCTCATGGGGTTGATAACTATCAAACAAGATGTATTGCTAGAAATTTGCATTATATTCTATTTTAAAAATGTAGTTAGGCGAGGTTTTGCTATGAATGTCTTAAATGAAGTACCAGGGATTTATAATATATATATATATATATATATATATATATATATATATATATATATATATATATATATATATATATATTCAGCCTTCAGATGGTTAAACATGAAGAAAGAGACGAGCATACTTCTGATATAGTTCTATTATATTTCCAAGTTGTCATAAAATAAGCTCTCTATTGTTCTTGCTGTACGCGAATTTCTTATCATTTTCTGAGAAATTGCTGAAAATATTTCTTTTTTTCTTGTCCGTATCTATTTTTCGTGGCTTTCTCGGATTCATTTTCCTTATCTTTCCTTTATATTTTGCGTCGTCTTCGTGGAAAAACTGGAAATCATTTATTCTTATCGTCATTAGAGGAGCTTGCTTTTTTTATTTATTTATTTATTCGTTTTTGTAGCGTTTCTTTTTGTCTATTCTTTGTCGTTAATCTGCTATTTAATTATAGCGGACAGCAGAAGAAAATATGACCAGAAAGGCAACCTGATTTTATTCTAAAGTAAATAGGAACGTCGGATTAACTGTCTTCTGCTAAAGAATTTTTCGTCCTCAGACGTCTTTTTTTTTACAAGGTGGTCACCGTTTATCAAGGTCCGGAAGCCACTCGGGGATAAGGGTTATTACATGTACAGTACGTTAATGTTGAGATTTGATAGTGTCTTACTTCAGGGAGCGGGTCATCAGTAATGTGTTTATGTTGGACTTGAAGAGATCCAGGTAATAGTCAGGTGAGAAACAGGCAAGCGGCAGAGAGTTCCAAGTGCAGTTCTAAGAAAGAAGCTTTGTCCATGGAATCTACGTTTTGGTTTTGACACAGATTAAGAGTGGGGAAAATTTTTGACAGTGGTTTCAGCTAGACGGGTGTTTTTCGTGAAAGATTGGCGAGAGGGACCACAGATTGGAGCTCAGACGAGCACTTGCCATGGAAGTAACGATAAAACAAAGACAGGCTCGCAACGTCTCTCCTGTGGGAGAGAGGTTGCAGGGAAGAGAACAGGGCATCCCCCACTAAGCCAGGAAGCCTATTTTGTACTCTGTCAAGGCAGGGTAGCCTGTTTTAGCAACTTCTGCCCAGATGTGGCAACAGTACCCCATCCTTGGACGTACTTGGCTGTTATATAGATAGAGAATTTCATCAGCAGTGAGATATCTTCTGGAGCGGAAGAAGGATTCTATCATTTTTCCAACGAGTTTGGCAATAGACTTGATGTACGTCTTCCATTTCAGATCAGGAGTAAAGGTCAAACCCAGAAGCTTATCAAAACATTGAGCTTCTGCTAGTCGATAGACATCCATTTCAATTGATGCCAGATGGGGATCAGAGCGTTGATGATGTAAAGATAGGAGCTTGGTTTTAGATGCATTAAAAGTAACCAGCCACCTCTTCTCCCACTGTACCACGCGCTCGAGATTAGAAGAGAGAGAATCAGAGAGAACTTTGTCATTTAAGGCATTTAATGTGTTGCCAAAGATGTCATCAGCATAGACGTCAACGAATGGTTTAAGTATGTGTTTTGGGAGATCATTGATGTAGATCAGGAAGAGAGTTGGGCCCAAGATGAATCCCTGAGGGACTCCAGCATTAATACTGAGCGCCTCTGATTTCTGTCCATCAACCACTGCTCTTATGAGTCTATCAGAGAAAAATTATTTAATGACCGAGAAAACATTTCCAGTTATACCGTAGCTGGAAATCTTGTGAAGTAGGCCCTTATGCCATACTTTATCAAAGGATTTTGATATGTCAAGAGCAATTGCCCTAGAGAGGAAGCCTTTGTTAAGAGATTCACTCATCCTATGAGATATAAACGTTAGTACATCTGATGTAGATCTGTCAGAACGGAAACCATATTGCATGTCACTAAGAAGGTTATTTCTGTGGATGTGGTTGACTACTTCTGTATTTAATATGGATTCCAGCAACTTACTCATGACACACAGGAGACTTATTGGTCTTTCCTGAGAGGGAGACGACTTATCACCTGAATTCTTACATACAGTCTCCTTCACTTTTGCGGAAGAATCGTTCTTGCCGTAGCAGAGTGCAAAATTGACTTCCCTATTTAGTGGGGGCGATCTCTTCTCGTTTCTACAGCCTCTATAATTCATACTGAAATAATTAACAGTTCTTATGCACATGAGTTATATAAAAAGCTACATAAAAACTAAAAACTGAAGAAAATATATCAAAAATATTATTCGCATTTATGTACTTCCCAACAATAACAAAAACATCAAGTTTATCATCTATTATAAAAATCTACAAACGACTAACCTTGTAACCAACAACAACATTTCGCAGACGAATAACTTTCTAGAAAAAAAAAACAATCTAATTTATCAATTCGATTGCCAGCTAGGAAAATGTATGTTTAACATAGCTTTCTACATTGGCCACACTACCAACAGGTGTTCACATTTACGGCTTCAGTTCAATATCACAGCACTTAAAAAAACATGACTGCCATCATTCCAAATTCCGATGAATCATAGTCGAACATACCAAGGTCCTACATAGCGACACTAATGTAAAGAGATTAAAAATACTGGAAGGGTTTTACATAAAAGTGAATCAACCTCAAATAAATAATATAAATTATGAAATCAGTCAGAACATTTTAAAATTCTTAGGTTCGTAAATTCGAAATAATATGTATATAAAAATGTAAATGTAATTTAATACAATGTAAATACAAATATTACCCCCCCCGTTAAAATTTGTTTACCAATTTCATTAGACACCAGAACACGTGACCATGAAAATATATAAATTTTAACACAAGTAATAACAAACGAAATTTTTTAAAAATGTAGTTTTAAGAACCTAAATGATATATTATGCCTGAGGATGACAGTATTGTTCGAAAGTATCACTATGCAAAAACAAAACATAACAAAAAAGACATA
>NC_136502.1:76706298-76783798 GCF_053919585.1 Euprymna scolopes
TGTAGAGGGTAGTGGTACCCGAGCAAAGTAGTGTAATGTTATGACCCTTTATGCTGTGATCATAGCGAAGTATCTGTTAACTGTAGCAAGTCGGGTCAAGGGTCAAAACATTATTATTATTGTTATTGTATTCTTATTAATTGATTTGAGCGACGGATGATCGCTGGATCAGTTATTATGATTAGAAGAATAAACAATTAAATTGGGGAAGAAATGATTGACGTGTGAATCGCAAAAGGAATGTGAAAATAGAAAATATATGTAAACATTATTTTGGGGTTTTGAATAAAAAATAACTAGTTGTGGACATTAGGTTGGTCTGAGACACGTAATTAGGTTTACATAAGAGAACACGTGATGTAGTTAGTTTTGGAGAGATTGAGGGAGTTGAGGATTGACCACCAGAGTGGACAGACGTCTAGACAGGGGTGGACAGACAGCTAGGGAGCGAACTGTAAGAATAGAAAATGTAGACAAACTGCAGATCCTGTGAAAACCATTTGAGACAACTGTAATAAGTTTATATTATAAAAATATAAAGAGTTGTTTTATGGTTTCACACATAAGAACAGACTTCTCAATTAGATGGTGCTGATCGCTTCATGGTTCGTCACGGAGCAACCGAAAGACAGAAGAACTCTTCAAGAAAAAATGTATGAAGCATGCATTATTCTTCTTACACATGAACTGTAAAAATATCCCGTGCGATAAGCCTGATACAATATGACTCAGTTTACACGTCAATATCATGTCCTCCTGGCTAAACAACATACATACGATTTATACGTTTATTATCTGTCTGTTAAAAGAACAATATCTTACATCCACTAGATAACACATGACACGTTTTAATATATCATCTCCTCCAATATAAACCAACATACAATAGATATAGTGAACGATATGAAATGTTTACACGTGACTCGTGCATACTCGAACACCTTAGAACGTTTCAGTCTACTTGTGAGGAAAAGTAGCTGAGAACGTCGGTAGTGGTCGGTAGATGTACCTCAGGCGATCCATAAGATGTGACCTTAGTAGCAGTCATTTTCGGGTGTTGATTATAATAAGAAACCACAGTAATTGTGTAAAAAAAAATATTTTATCGAAGGGATAAAATTGAGGATGTAAACGAGCGTGCAAGCATATGGAGAAAAATGGAGAAAAAGCAAATTTTATAAAAGATAACATTTTATATAAGAGATAAGAATATAAAAGTTACTTTAACTGATTCATACTAAGAGGTAGTGTGTAAAGAAGTTGTGTCACAAAGCTTAGGATTATGTACGTCAATATTTTAATAGTATGAGTAATATGTGTACATAAGTAAGATATGTATGTGCGTATTTAGCAGGGTGGCATTGTGTATGAGTGTTGGTTTACCTTTTTCTTGTTAATGCATGTATAGCTGTGAATAGCAATTCGTTTCTATTCGACCGGTTAGTATATGTAAATGTGTGTATGAGATAAAGAAGGCTCGTATGCAAGTCATGGAGTCTTTTCGGCTCCTTCTCCGCTAGGAAAATAGTTAGATGTTTCAGAAGATGTTCTGATGTGCTCCGGTTTGATGAACGGCTTAAGAATTCTAGAGAAACCGATGTTGTTGAGCATATCTTATAGGAATTTATAAGTTGACATTAGCTTATTGCGTTTAGATGTGCGTGTCATTTTTTGGGGTTTATAACGATTTTTCTTTTGGTGGAAAATATTTTATTTTCACACGTTTCTGTGAAAACTTCCTTGCTTTTGGAAGTGACGAAGAAAGTGAATTCCAGAAAGAGAGAGAAAAAACTGTGTAAAGAATTAGAACCACTTGTTTTTTTTATAGTTCGTAGCAATCACTTAACTAAGAAAAGCGGAGGTTACATCGGCCGAAGCGTTGTAATAATAAAATCAAGATGAGTCTAGAAATCCAAATAATTAAAAGATTACAAATTGTTAATTCTGAACTAAAAACAAAAAACATTCCAAAACAAATGTGGTATGTTTAGCTACATTTGTTTTTTATATATATTTTGTTTCTCCATCTTAGTTGTCATTTTCATAACATGTCGACTGCTGGAGCCGTGGCGGTGCGGATGAAAGCAGAGGTGTGCACACACGCACATTCCAGATTGGTTTTTGATCTACATTTTTGCGTCCCGTAATAGGACCGGAATTGTAATTGTCACCGAGAACAAGGAAATGTTTGTATTCCAGGTCGGGAGGTTATGAATTGCTTAATGTGGATGACGTTTGTATGAAATAGAATATAAACAACAAAAGAAAGGAAAGACATCAATCGAGGGTGATTGACCGTTTCTCAGCCGACGCTGCCACCCACAAACCAACGCCTAGAACTAACACCTTTCTCTCTTTGACGGTTGACAAAAAGCTTAATTGTAAAGAGAAATTCTATGTTGATAAATTCGTCTCTGTGTCGATTTTGAGAATAAGGACAAAAGAATTGTCAGGTGTATATACGATTTTAGCGAGCATTTGAAAAGTGAAAGCTATAAAATTATATATTCATTCAACAACGCAACACTTCTTCAGGTATGGGCCTTTTCTTTCTTTACTAAGGTGTCATTACTTACCAGAGCCAAAAGCCACTTGAGGATAAATGCTAAATGAGTGATGCAACACTGTGAGGATCATGTAACAGCAGTAAAGATTACAGACGAATACAACGGTAGCGCGCGGTTTACGCTTTTAAGTTTGTGATTGGTTTATAAACTCGTTGTAAATATTCAATTTGCTTCCTGGCTTACCTAATCAGATGCCAAGCTGAGCACGCAATTGAAGTTAATAAAAAGGGTTAACGCGCGGCTTACTTTCTATTTTTGTTGGTCAGGACACGGTACCGACAACAACTTCACGTGGCTCGAACCAACCTCAAATTTCTCACTTTGGGGCGTAACAATACACCCCAATCGCTGGGCCCTTGGCTCTGGATTCGACTTTGCCAAGAAGATACCTAATTCATCATGGCTACTGCTGGACCCTTCCTTCAACATCTATCTACGTTACACTTGTATAATTTTTTCCTCAAGCAGAACTTTATAACTTTTTATCTTCGTCCGTACTTATTGACTTATTACATTCCTTACATTTTCTCTTTTTTATTCCATTTTATTAACTTATTAACGAATAAATTTCAATAAAGTTATCTATAATGTTAAAATGAGGCTATGTCTTTGTTTTTTATAATTGGAAATACAGTGTAACCACGGGATACGGTGGCCGTAGGATACGGTTATTTCAGATTACGGTATGGGATACAATGTTTTTTCTGGTCCCCGGTTGCGGTATTTGCCCCGCCTTACGGAGTTATTTATAACGTTATTTCGGTTATATGCATATGTATTATATACTGTACTGCATGTTGTTACTAATTTCTAATGCCGTATCCCGGGGTTCTACTGTAATCTATACGTAAAATATTGCATATAACCTGTTACTAATAATAATGTTATTGCTAACGTAATATATTACGAGTGCTAATAATAATGCTATTGCTAACGTAATATATTCCGTATGAACTAGTGCTACTAATAATACTATTGCTAACGTAATATATTCGTATAAACTATTGCTAATAATAATGTTATTGCTAACGTAATATATTCCGTATAAACTATTGCTAATAATAATGCTATTGCTAACGTAATATATTCCGTATAAACTATTGCTAATAATAATGCTATTGCTAAAGTAATATATTATGTATAAACTATTGCTAATAATAATGCTATTGCTAACGTAATATATTACGTATAAACTATTGCTAATAATAATGCTATTGCTAACGTAATATATTACGTATAAACTATTGCTAATAATAATGCTATTGCTAACGTAATATATTCCGTATAAACTATTGCTAATAATAATGCTATTGCTAAAGTAATATATTATGTATAAACTATTGCTAATAATAATGCTATTGCTAACGTAATATATTACGTATAAACTATTGCTAATAATAATGCTATTGCTAACGTAATATATTACGTATAAACTATTGCTAATAATAATGCTATTGCTAACGTAATATATTACGTATAAACTATTGCTAATAATAATGCTATTGCTAACGTAATATATTACGTATAAACTATTGCTAATAATAATGCTATTGCTAACGTAATATATTATGTATAAACTATTGCTAATAATAATGCTATTGCTAACGTAATATATTACGTATAAACTATTGCTAATAATAATGCTATTGCTAACGTAATATATTCCGTATAAACTATTGCTAATAATAATGCTATTGCTAAAGTAATATATTATGTATAAACTATTGCTAATAATAATGCTATTGCTAACGTAATATATTACGTATAAACTATTGCTAATAATAATGCTATTGCTAACGTAATATATTACGTATAAACTATTGCTAATAATAATGCTATTGCTAACGTAATATATTATGTATAAACTATTGCTAATAATAATGCTATTGCTAACGTAATATATTACGTATAAACTATTGCTAATAATAATGCTATTGCTAACGTAATATATTCCGTATAAACTATTGCTAATAATAATGCTATTGCTAAAGTAATATATTATGTATAAACTATTGCTAATAATAATGCTATTGCTAACGTAATATATTACGTATAAACTATTGCTAATAATAATGCTATTGCTAACGTAATATATTACGTATAAACTATTGCTAATAATAATGCTATTGCTAACGTAATATATTATGTATAAACTATTGCTAATAATAATGCTATTGCTAACGTAATATATTACGTATAAACTATTGCTAATAATAATGCTATTGCTAACGTAATATATTCCGTATAAACTATTGCTAATAATAATGCTATTGCTAAAGTAATATATTATGTATAAACTATTGCTAATAATAATGCTATTGCTAACGTAATATATTACGTATAAACTATTGCTAATAATAATGCTATTGCTAACGTAATATATTATGTATAAACTATTGCTAATAATAATGCTATTGCTAACGTAATATATTACGTATAAACTATTGCTAATAATAATGCTATTGCTAACGTAATATATTCCGTATAAACTATTGCTAATAATAATGCTATTGCTAAAGTAATATATTATGTATAAACTATTGCTAATAATAATGCTATTGCTAACGTAATATATTACGTATAAACTATTGCTAATAATAATGCTATTGCTAACGTAATATATTACGTATAAACTATTGCTAATAATAATGCTATTGCTAACGTAATATATTACGTATAAACTATTGCTAATAATAATGCTATTGCTAACGTAATATATTACGTATAAACTATTGCTAATAATAATGCTATTGCTAACGTAATATATTACGTATAAACTATTGCTAATAATAATGCTATTGCTAACGTAATATATTATGTATAAACTATTGCTAATAATAATGCTATTGCTAACGTAATATATTACGTATAAACTATTGCTAATAATAATGCTATTGCTAACGTAATATATTATGTATAAACTATTGCTAATAATAATGCTATTGCTAACGTAATATATTACGTATAAACTATTGCTAATAATAATGTTATTGCTAACGTAATATATTATGTATAAACTATTGCTAATAATAATGTTATTGCTAACGTAATATATTACGTATAAACTATTGCTAATAATAATGTTATTGCTAACGTAATATATTACGTATAAACTATTGCTAATAATAATGTTATTGCTAACGTAATATATTATGTATAAACTATTGCTAATAATAATGTTATTGCTAACGTAATATATTATGTATAAACTATTGCTAATAATAATGTTATTGCTAACGTAATATATTACGTATAAACTATTGCTAATAATAATGCTATTGCTAACGTAATATATTACGTATAAACTATTGCTAATAATAATGCTATTGCTAACGTAATATATTATGTATAAACTATTGCTAATAATAATGCTATTGCTAACGTAATATATTACGTATAAACTATTGCTAATAATAATGTTATTGCTAACGTAATATATTATGTATAAACTATTGCTAATAATAATGCTATTGCTAAAGTAATATATTATGTATAAACTATTGCTAATAATAATGCTATTGCTAACGTAATATATTACGTATAAACTATTGCTAATAATAATGCTATTGCTAACGTAATATATTACGTATAAACTATTGCTAATAATAATGCTATTGCTAACGTAATATATTACGTATAAACTATTGCTAATAATAATGCTATTGCTAACGTAATATATTATGTATAAACTATTGCTAATAATAATGCTATTGCTAACGTAATATATTACGTATAAACTATTGCTAATAATAATGCTATTGCTAACGTAATATATTACGTATACACTATTGCTAATAATAATGTTATTGCTAACGTAATATATTACGTATAAACTATTGCTAATAATAATGCTATTGCTAACGTAATATATTACGTATACACTATTGCTAATAATAATGCTATTGCTAACGTAATATATTACGTATAAACTATTGCTAATAATAATGCTATTGCTAAAGTAATATATTATGTATAAACTATTGCTAATAATAATGCTATTGCTAACGTAATATATTACGTATAAACTATTGCTAATAATAATGCTATTGCTAACGTAATATATTACGTATACACTATTGCTAATAATAATGTTATTGCTAACGTAATATGTTACGTATAAACTAGTGCAAATAGTAATGCTATTACTACCATAATATATTACGTATAAAGTATTGCTAATAATAATGCTATTTCTAACTTAATGTATTACGTATATCCTTTTGCTAATGGCCAATGTTTGTTATGAGAACATTCAACCGTGGATGTGTACGTGTGTATGGTTATGTTGTTGAGACTACGAAAACAAGTGTTTTATATTCAGGATTTTCTTTTTAGGAAGAAAACATGAGGATTTTTCAAGTGAAACTGAGTTTACTGCGCCAAACAATTTAGACTATAAATGACCGTTATATAGGAGTCGGTGATCCTAAAAATCAGATCGATTTGTTTGTTTTTGGTTCTGGCTTTAGTTTTCTTTTTTGTCTTTTTGTTTGTTTGTTTTTTGTTTTGGTTTCTTTACTTAAGACTTTCATTTTCGGCCAGCCTCCCAACAGAAGATGATCATAGAAAAAATTGAAGGAAAGCAGGATATCATATGTTCGCTTTCTTCTTGCTCTGCTTCAGCTACGAGGCCCATCAGGGCTAAATGGTATAAAGAAGAAGAAGAAGAAGAAGAAGAAGAAGAAGAAGAAGAAGAAGAAGAAGAAGAAGGAGGAATGAGGGAGGAGGAATGGGGAGACAAGTCAAGAAGAAGAAGAAGAAGAAGGAGGAGGAGGAGGAGAAATAGAGGGAGGAGGAATGGGGAGACAAGACAAGAAGTAATAAAGAAAAAGGGAATGAGAAGAAGAAGAAGAAGAAGAAGAAGGTGGAGGAGGAGGAGGAGGAGGAGGGGGAAATAGAGGCAGGAGGAATGGTGAGACAAGACAAGAAGTAATAAAGAAGAAGAGAATGAGAAGAAGAAGAAAAAGAAGAAGAATTAGAAGAAGAAGGAGGAGGAGGGGAATAGAGGGAGGAGGGATGGGGAGACAAGACAAGAAGAAGAAGAAGAAAAAGAAGAAGAAGAAGAAGGAGGAGGAGGAGGAGAGTGTGAAATAGAGGGAGGAAGAATGGGGAGACAAAACAAGAAGTAATAAAGAAGAGAATGAAAAATAAAAGAAAAGAATAAGAAAAAGGAGGAAGGGGGAATAGAGGGAGGAGGTAGGTGGATACAAGACTACTAGCAATAAAAAGAAAAATAAGTAGAAGTAAAAGAAAAGAAGAAGAAAAAGAAGTACAAGAAGAAAAGGACGAATAAAAGAAGATAAAAAGGGAGAACGTGACAAATACGAAGAGGAAATCTATCAGAAGAAATAGAAAAGAAGCTGAAAAAAAAGACGAAGCGACAAAACAGCTTTTATCATACAATAAAGAATAGGGGAAAAAGCTAAGAAAAAAAAGAGGAAGAAGAAGAAGAAGAAGAAGAAGAAGAAGAAGAAGAAGAAGAAGAAGAAGAAGAAATATATCTGAAATGAAAACAATTCTCCCCAGCCCATCCCGCGCTCCGATAACTCCAAGAAAGAGAACGTCAAATGTTCAGCATCGTTGGTCTCTCCGTGATTTGAATGGACATTGCGGCCATAATTGTCCGTCTTTTATCCACTCTTGGGAACTGAAGAGAAACATTGTCAAAACCAAATGTAAAGAAAACACACACTTTTTTATGGCAGCCCATTGATTTTTGATGACAGTAAGTACCCCTTCAGTTTGAATAGCCAGCACAAAAGATACAATTATTTATTTATTCTTAGTGTTTGTAATCCCCTTTTTTCTTTCCAATACCCCCCAACATAGTTTTGCACAACCATCAAATTCGGCCGGGCCATGATGGATGAGACCCCAAGGAACGGTGTGTGGGGACTTCTCAGAATATCTGGACTGTATAAATAAGCCTCCCATTTTTGATACTGACCAGTGGAATCATTGGCATCCTTGCTCAAGGGTATTATAGATTTTACAAGTACTGGGTGTATAACCTATTTGCGTACACATTTATATATACGTGAAAATTACTCTGAGAAATGGATAATAATGTATTGTTACCGAAAAATTTGTAAGGATTAAAATAAACTAGTTTGTCTGTGGGGCCTTTAATGAGTAAGACGAAAAATGTTCCAAATAAAAAGTGGTTTTGAGATTATATTGTTTTTCATTGTCTTGAGGAAACATTTTTTAAAGTAATAAGTGAAAAAAAAATAAAACACAGAGAGCCTCCAGAGCACTACTGCAAGCACTAATTAAATTAAGGAGGCCCTATTAAAGCACTACTAAAATTAATTTTCTACCTCTCCTCATACTTGAACATATTTTTAAGTAAGGCCTGAAAAAATCGTCAGAATACACAGGAGCGCTACTAAAAGTAGTAAATATGGTTAGAAATATGATTATAGTTATATATTGTATGCTTATATTTAAATCAGTTTTTTTCAACTCAACAGAGTTAAATTACATTTATCTGTAAGGAAAGCACGTTAAAATAAGTTAAAACAAAAACATATTGTTGACCTTGCGTATGCTGTGAATAGCAGCAGTGGCTTTGAACATCGGACTTAAGACAGGGCAGTAATGACATAGGTAAGCAGACGAACTTCTTTAAATCAAAAGTCACAAACGGGATGAACGGTTTAAACGCCCAAGTAAGCAAGCTGATCTGAGTTTTATAATTGTATAGATATATAGTTTTGTAATTTGATTTGCTAAATTTTTCCTTCAGACGACTATTAGAAGAAGAAAGACTCAATAAAACACAATTTCAGCCGTGTACGACATTATTTCATTTAGAGATCGTCTGCTTAGATTGTAACGTTTTCATTTATAAAACTCCTTTTTACATTTTTGTCATCTTTTTTTTTTCACGTATACAAAAAGAGAGACTAAGACGTTCGTTAGCAGTGTAGTATTAAGTGTATTTTTGTATACAAATAGTACACACACGAGAGAGGGAGAGAGAGAGAGACAACGTAACATTCCCTTAACTAATTACTTTACTATTATATATATATATATATATATATATATATATATATATATATATATATATATAATTATTCCACGGATTTCGGCCTTTTGGATTATTTTGGATCATGTTCCAATTACACGATTTCGTTGGATTTTACTTGTGCGAATGGAAAATTAAATTAACTTTCTTGGATTTACATTTTTGGATGTTACCGTCATTGGATACCTTACCTTTCACCTGACTATCAATTCACGTGAAATCACCCTTTTCTTCACTATATTCCCTCTGCTTCACTTTTTATCAAGTGACTTACTTGCAGTTTCATCAAATACTTTTTTATGCAAAATCCGATCCCACATTTTGCTAATTCCTACCGTCTGATGAGAAGGAAAGTGTTTCTTCGAAACTCCGCAGATTAAGAACTATCCACTTTAACTCATTTTCAAAATGTTTTTTAACATATTTTATTAACTATTTGCTCTTATATATATATATATATATATATATATATATATATATATATATATATATATATATATATATATAATGTAAGTCGCCTTGCCCGTCTGTAGCAACGGTTTCTACTAAACTCCTATGTTAATTAACAATTTAAAGACTTGAAACTTTATATATAGGGGACTCAAGCCTGTGGAACAAATTCGATTTTGTCTCAATCCGATAAAATAGCTGGTAAGAAGTCAAAATTGAAAAGCAAATTAGAACTTGGCAGGCGTAAGTTGGTTAAACGTGTTATGTATATGCATGCGCAAATATACATTTATTTATTATCTTTTACAACGTTATTTGTTAAAAGTTTTTCCATGTATGCGTATGAACCTAGATAACACAGTAACATTCGAGCGGATTTTCGCGAGCAAGAGTGTGTTACTTTATATATTCACATAACTTTAATTACTGAAGCAATTGTGTGCATAATACAATCAGAAATATAACCAACATCTATAAACAAAGGAGTAAAAAAACATCAATTATCGCTAAAGTTAATCTTTTGAAGAATAATTATATAATTATTGAATTCTATTAAAAACACCGAAAAAATAAACGCACTTTTCATTAAAAATAATCAATCTTGCTAGCGATAATTCACGAAACATTCGCGAACATCTGAACAAGACAGTTATTTTATACCTGCATGGTGACCCGACGTTGCCCGGGATTTAATGATTATCAACGAATATTTCACACTTCTATATTGTTATTTTAATCGAAATCGGTGAAATCGCCCATTCTTCAATTAAATCGATTGATTGCTTACTCTAGTTGGGAACCTTTCGCGGTGCACCGGGATTAAGCTTCACATCTCTCTTGCAGTGAATTGGCTCACAATACATTCTAGTTTACATTGCACTGTAGAGAACCTACTGTTGATTTTATAAAATTATTTTTTATATATAATGGCTTGAATTAAAGTTTAAATTGCAAAATGTAAAGTATCATATTCCAATTGTTCTTTAAAAAGAAACATTCATTTCGAACACGCACCTGTCATATCAATGAACCTGTTGTTGATTTTATATGTCGAGCCGTTCGGTTTGTGTAATAATAATGCTTCTCAATTAAACGTGTTGTTATATTAGACTATGTATGGTGTTAATTTCTGTTAAAATCGCATGTTCTTTCTTTCACCGGATTATTTCAGATAGAAAACTTATCTAAAAAAACAAACTGCCAGACATATAAAGTTCCTTGTGTGAAATTTTATGAAAATCGACCTAGACGTTTTAGAGTGCATAGGAAAATAATTCACAGGCAGACAGACACAGACAAAGTTCCTTTTATAAAATAATAAAGATGTGTTTCTTTCATAAAAGCGTTTAGTTTAAATAGTAGTTAACACTTTTATTAAAAGTTAGATTATACTTGTTGCTATATTTCTGATTTTATTGCGCATAAAAATTGCCTTAGTCTAAATATATATGTCTCAGTATACATATATATATATATATATATTCATAATTTATGTACATACTAATATGAATTTATATATATATATATATATATATATATATATATATATATATATGAATGATCTGCCTACATTCCGCAAATATTT
The DNA here is from genome assembly GCF_053919585.1 of Euprymna scolopes. NCBI lineage: Eukaryota > Metazoa > Mollusca > Cephalopoda > Sepiida > Sepiolidae > Euprymna > Euprymna scolopes. Next base: position 76,717,934 of record NC_136502.1, read on the forward strand.
GTCTGAGTTTTGGATGTATTATTCTTTTAATATCCTAATATTGGCGACATGTTTTTGTTCATCCTTCCATTTCCATAGCCCACGTTTGATAAAAAGAAAAAAATGAAATAAAATATCTATTTTTAACCGATAATTACTAATTTTTTCTGTTTTTTTTTTAATTTAATCGTATCCGCTGATGTTTTCTATTAATAATGTATCAGCTGAAAGACGTCTCGAGGTTGATTTTAATAGTTTTCTTTATAATCTCTAACGAATTTACTCTTAAGTGGGTTTTATCAACAGATTTTTTGCTTCCCCCTCCAATAATCATTTCTATTTGTTTCCCAACTCGCATGACTCCAGATACGTTGTTTAAAGCGAATATACAGGGTGTCCGTAAAGTTACTATACAGTCTTACAAGTTACTATACAGACACCCTGTAATATATTAACAGTACAGTAAGATATTGTATTAAAATATTTATTTGTAACAAAAGATGCTTGATTAAATAAACCTGTAAAAAAATAAATATTAACTATTAATATAAATATAATACAACAAAACAATAAGACTGTATAGTAACTTTACGGACACCCTGTATATATATATATATATATATATATATATATATATATATATATATATATATATATATATATATATATTCAAGGTAGCGTGAGGTTTTGGAAACATAAAAAAGTAGTTATTGTTTTTTTTTATTTTAATATCTTATTTTGTTATATTTCAAGTGGTGCTCTGCTCTGGATCACAAAAAAGTAGCTTAATAAATATGAAAGACGTTGAACGAAAAACTCATTCATATTTATTTTGCTACATTTTTGTGTTGAAGAGGGGAAGACCGCTTGAAATATAAAAAATAAAATATTAAATATAAAGGCATTGTCTTTTATTCTTCCAAAAACCCTTCATAACCTCTTCTTAAATTGGGACAAGGTAAATCCTGGGAAGATAGACTTCATAGACCTGCACAGAAGCATACCTAAGACCGATAGAAGAGAGAGAGAGAGAGAGAGAGAGAGAGAGAGAGAGGGGGTAGACCGGAAGTTTAGAAGAGCAAAGTTTAATTGAATGTATTAATATTTAAAGGAACATTGCTCATAGTACTGTAGATATATAAGCTCAATAAGTATATGTATCCTAGAGTTGTATTAATGTTTAGAATAAAGATTAATAATTGTAAATTATGAATATATATATATATATATACATATATATATATGTGTGTGTGTGTGTGTGTGTGTGTGTGTGTGTGTGTGTGTGTGTGTGTGTGTGTGTGTGTGTGTGTGTGTGTGTGTCAGGTCATGTCATGTGCTACTGTCAGTAGTTGTGTGTCAGGTCATGTCATGTGCTACTGGTACCATGTAACCAAGTACTACCTGCCTCATGGTCGGGTCACCGGCGACTAAACTGGTTCCCCCACCAGACTGGTTTGGTGAGGAGGGCGGCTACTCTCCCTGAAGGATTAAAAACAAGACCTTCCAAAGGGCGAATGAACTCTTTTTCTGGGTCAACGGCCAACTAGCACCGTGTATATTTGCGTGTGTGTGTATATGTGTATTGGGATGGAGAGGGCTCCCGTAAGCCGTGGTGAAGGCAACCTTTCTAGGAGAAGCAAATCTCTGATTTAAAAAAAAACATAAAGCGGAAGACCATTACCCGCATTAAGCTGGTCTGCAGTTTAATTTGTTGCTGACTATCTTGCTCTTGCTTGTTGCTGGATCTCAACATTTTGAACCGAAAGAGAGACTTAGCTGTCGTACAAAGCTAAGACTCTGTAACATCATATTTGTATAGATACTCCCTCGGGCATTTATGCTCATGGATTTTAAATGTCTGAGGGAGTGGCACTCGTCTGACAAGACGTTGCAATCATATATATATATATATATATTAGATATTATAATATATATATTAGATATTATAATATATATATTAGATATTATTTTCTGTTGATTTAATAAGTTAAACTGTGTCGAAAATTAAGTTTTGGTTTGTCTATATTAATGTAATAATCAAATGAGGTTGTAAAAACCTCTACGTTGTTTAATTCTGTTTGAGTTGGCAATAATCATATAGAATTAAATGGTTGTCCGAGATAAGCGTCAAAAAGAGATAATTAAATATACAGCTACTACTTATAAATAAGTATGTGACTTTCATCCCAGTCGTTCAGAATACTGCATATATAAAATCTGTTGAGTTGGAAGGATTTAGTTCTCTAACGTTTTAGTAGATTAAATGCGAGTGGAAATAAATTTATATAAGCCCATTTATATTTTTAAAGGAATTAAGACCAAATGAAAAGAAAACAGGAATAGTGCACGATCGTTTCAGAGACGATATCGTGTTTATTTAGATATAATCTCATCAGCAGTAAAATATGTGAAGTTAAAATAATAATCTATATACAATATTGAGGGAATTTCAATTCAGTATCAAATCTATGACAATAAAATCGTTCCTCAGACAGACAAGGTAGAGATAAAATAGTAAATAGCTTATTCAAATTGATTCTTAACAGCGTTCTTTTTAAAGTATTTTTACTCGCGTGCAAGCGACTCTATAAGTCACTCCGTCGGTCGGTCGGTCTGTGCGTAACACTTTTGTGCTTGGCCTTTTTGATTAAGATCAAAGATCTGTCGTCAATACATGCTGTTCTTAGCTTTTTAAGATTTTCTTGGCCTTTTGGCCAAGATCAAAGTGTATCTACTCCGGCAGATACTGCAAGCAAAGACCATATGTGGGGGCAACGCCACATATAAGACCTTAGTCAGTGTACGGGCAACCCTTCATACCAATAGTCACTATCCAGCTCCCCTACTCCCCGGGGAGTTGGTCCCTATTTCCCCTTCACTCCTCACATTAAAAATAGGCCTTGTGCCTAATTTGCTCGGTGGGGGAGCAAATAAATACCCTTTTCTTGGCCTTTTGGCTAAGATCAAAGTGTAGTATCTGTTCCGGCAGATACTGCACTTAAGATAATTTGTACCAGTCAATGGAGGGGAAACCCTCTATACTGGGACAATTATTATTTTTGGTAACCAGAGTGCCCCTTTTTGCCTACTTTTAGGGGAGCTGGTTTTTACCTCACATTAAAAACGGCCTTGTGCCTAATTTGCTCAGTGGGGGAGCAAATAAATACCATCTGTTCCGGCAGATACTGCAAGCAAAGACCATATGTGCGGGAAACCCCACATATAAGACCTTGGTCAATGTAGGGGCAACTCTTCATACCAATTGTCACTATCCAGCTCCCCCTACTCACCGGGAAGTTGGTCCCCATTTCCCCTTCACTCCTCACTTTAAAAATCGGCCTTGTGCCTAATTTGCTCAGCGGGGGAGCAAATAAATACCTCAAAGTGTAGTATCTGTTCTTACCACATGCTGTACTTATTGTGATATTAAGTGGGGGATTACTTTTCTGTATTAATTTAATGTAAAATTATCACCAACTTTACAACCAGTCAGTCTCAAAGCCATTCAAGTCATTCTTCAGATCATTCAAGTTGTTTTTGAAGGATTCCAGTTATTTTTTAAGCATTCAAGTCATTCTTAAGGTCATTCCTTAATTTCATTAAAATCATTCTAAGTCATTTACTTTTTATTTATTTATGTCATTTCAGATCATTTTTCGGTCATTTTAGTTTATCTTTAAGAATTCCATGGCAATCCTACATTCACGCATTCATTCATTACATGAGAGAACGTGACTAATGGCTATCGAGCTTGTTTAACAGCACTTCAACTAAACCAACTATCAATACGTGTTCGTTCTCTAACCTCCTCATACTATCTGTATCAATCTTTTCTTATCCACACACCCCCCTTCCCATCTTCACGCGTTGTCAATTGTTCAATTTTATTGTGGCTGACGTCATTTCACTATGGATTCACAAATTGTCGGCACAGTTTTCCCGCGATTTTTTGTTTTAATTGTTTTCGCTTTTATTAGTTTATGTTTTCTAAAAACAAAAACACTTCTCCCCATCACTCGGCAGATAATGAAATGGCTACTTAAGTTCGTTTACTCAAATATTTCATTTGGTTGAAAGAAGCTGAGATATAAGGGGGAGGGGTGCGTGTTTCTTTTTTTTTTTTTTAATTATTATCGTTGTCATTTTTTAAGTGGTTTCTTGCTTCCGTATTTTTGTTAGTGATTTTTTTTTTGTGCATTCATTTTCAAGTACAGAATGTGTTTATACATTTTTAAAGAAAATTGTATATCTGTTATTTATTTATTTATTTATTTTTGCTTTGTTTTTAGTAGATCAATAGAAATTAGAGAAAGCAGTGGAATGAAAAAGAAAAGACAAAAGACATATTTAGAGATATATATCCCCCCAAATAATAATAATAATATATATATATATATATATATATATATATATATATATATATATATATATATATGTGTGTGTGTGTGTGTGTGCGTGTGCGTGCGTGTGTGTGTGTGTGTGTGTTATATACTCGGTTGTCTTTTTAGAAGGGTACCAAATATGTGTATATGTTATACACTGGTGGTATTAAGATGGCGTATATTCTTGTATTGTTGTTGTAGGAGCGTCTTAAAGAAACAGAAAAATGAAAAAGAAAATGGTATTGGTTATTATTCGAATAAATATATACAAATGAATAAAAGAAAGAGAAAAATGAAAAAGAAAAGGGCATTGGTTATTATTCGAATAAATATATACAAATGAATAAAAGAAACAGAAAAATGAAAAAGAAAAGGGCATTGGTTATTATTCGAATAAATATATACAAATGAATAAAAGAAACAGAAAAATGAAAAAGAAAATGGTATTGGTTATTATTCGAATAAATATATACAAATGAATAAAAGAAACAGAAAAATGAAAAAGAAAAGGGCATTGGTTATTATTCGAATAAATATATACAAATGAATAAAAGAAACAGAAAAATGAAAAAGAAAAGGGCATTGGTTATTATTCGAATAAATATATACAAATGAATAAAAGAAACAGAAAAATGTAAAAGAAAAGGGTATTGGTTATTATTCGAATAAATATATACAAATGAATAAAAGAAACAGAAAAATGAAAAAGAAAAGGGCATTGGTTATTATTCGAATAAATATATACAAATGAATAAAAGAAACAGAAAAATGAAAAAGAAAAGGGCATTGGTTATTATTCGAATAAATATATACAAATGAATAAAAGAAACAGAAAAATGAAAAAGAAAAGGGTATTGGTTATTATTCGAATAAATATATACAAATGAATAAAAGAAACACGAAAAATGAAAGAAAAGGACAAATGAATATTATTTGAGTTAAAAAAGGAAACAAGAAACAAAAAAACAAAAGTATTAGTACCAAACAATCAAAAGCCGAGAAGAAAAATAATTACATGAATAAAATAAAAGAAAAAAGATAAAAAAGAAATTCTTGTTTTCGTTTTTATCCTGAAACTTGGTTTGAAGAAGTTCTACCTAAATTAAGCGATAGTCGGAAACTGCAAACAAATATGTCGCTAACATGTATACGAAATAAAGATGAATATAAAATGTTATCTATGCTTCCATGAAACTAAATTTATCAAAACTTGGCAGGGTCCACGTCATTATTATGGTGCGTTCTCTGTCGGTCTTAGACATGCTTCTGTGTAGTTCTATGGAGTCTATCTTCCCAGGTTTACCTTGTACTAATTTGAGAAGAGGTTAGTTAATTAATCGCCTGGGGTGTGTCGACGAGGTTGCCCAGGCAATGTTTGTCCAGCCAGTGCACTAAATTTTCAATAATAAAATTTTGTGCAGGGTAATACAATTTTGAACAAATGCATTTCAGGTAAATAAAATGCTATTACGTACATACGTGTAAGTCGAAAGTAGTATAAATTTCAAAAATAACGAAATGTGATCCAGTAGAAAATGTGTTATATCTATTCTTCAGAAAAAAAAAGTCGAAGAGATAATAGCGGTCGAACATTTTTTATATTTTTTTTATTTTTGGTTTCAAGGAAATCAAGGGAGATAAGTATGTTTGTCATACATAATTATTCGCACAACTCTTACACGTTAAAACATACGATTCTATTTTTATTTGTTATTATTTTTCTACTTGATCATTAAGCATTTTGTTTAATTTATACTAATTTGCGTAATAGTGTTTTCTACTTTCTACCACTTCATTATATATCTCACCGCTGATGCAATTCTCTACCTATATAAAAGCCAAGTACATCCAAGGATGGAGTACTATGGCCACATCTGCGCAAGAGCTCCTAGAACCAGCTTATCCTGTCTTGATAGAGTACAAAATAGACTTCGTAGCTTAGTGGGGAATTCTCTTTTCTCTTCCCTGCAACTTCTTTCGCACCAAAGGAATGTTGCAAGCTGGTCTTTCTTTTATCGTTATTTCCATGGCGAGTGCTCGTCTGAGCTCAAATCTCTTGTCCCCCCTCGCCAACCTTTCACGAAAAACACTCGTCTAGTTGAAACAACTGTCAAAACTTTCCCCCCTCTTTAACAGTGCCTGAATAGAAACTTAGATTCCATGAACAAAGCTTCTTTTTTAGAACTGCACGCCTGTGGAACTCTCTTCCTTTTGCCTGCTTCCCAGCTGACTACAACTTGGTTGTCTTCAAGTCCAACATAAACAAATTCTTGATGAACCGCCCCCTTAAGTAATCAAATCTACCAAATTTTCATTACACAGATTACTACAATATTATCCCATTGATTGCTGTATACTCAATAACCCTTATCCTCAAGTGGCTCCCGGGCCTTGATAAGTGGTGACTCTTATGTAAAAAATGCATTTATTTGAAATTCCATTATACTTTACAAGCACGTTCTATTTACCTAACCTTGTGTCTAATCTTCTCGTCGTTGGATGGAGATAAATAACAACTAGTCCAAGTTGAATAAAGCTTGAAAAATCACATGCCCTGGGTGTCTAAATGTAAAACCACGTGTCCGTCTCCTCGTTTAACAACGAGCACCAACCCTAATGCCTTGTGATGCGGATGAATTTTTTATCTGCTCCTCTGGTCCTGCCATGTCGTCGTCTTTCACATATTGGCGACTGTCATGAAAGTACACTGGCTTACAAATATGAAAAAATGAAAGAACTCAAAACGAAAACACAGATTCTCACACTTTCTGTAAATATTAGTTGATGCTGGGCGTGTGTGTGACACTATCGATCATCTAAACGCTAAGGTTAACATCTACATTCACTGTTGAGACTGTTTTAATCAGTCTGTTGTTAAATACATTTCCTCATCTACGCCGAGCCTTCAGCCGTCTCCAACTGGCAATCGTTTACGATTCCAACTGTCGTGAAGGTTGTCGTAAAACTCATTGCCAATACTAAATCTAACTCTCAATATATCTCAGATCCTTTTGTTCAACATATCCTTATTAACAATTTTATTTAACTTCGTTTTGTCTACCCTAGTGAACAACTAATCTTGATTTTTCTGCCGATAAACCCATACAGTCGTTCTTCTGTTAAACTTATTTCTTCTTATTTTATTTATATATTTATTTGCTGACTGTTATCTGCATCTAAAAAGCTGTTGTTTCGACATGGTTCAGCCAGATATTTCTCTGGCCTTCGTCAGGTGGTTAACCGCACGTGATAGGAATGCTGGATTATTAGTGTTTACTATCGAAGTAAATAATAAAAAAACACCATAATAAAAAATTACTTTTAAAACTTTATTTGAAAAATGAACATTTATTTATCTTTAAAAAATAAAAAAAGCAAAACCGTTTCAACTTTCGTAATTTTCAAATAATTTCATAAACTGGTAAAAATATAAGTACGAGGGGTGTGCAATAAGTAATAACCCTGAGCCATTTCCAATTGTCTGATCTAACTAAAAATTTGAATGTGCAATGTTTTATATCTCTACGGGTTATGTGGCAAATTACAGCTCTGAACTAATAGTGGTTTCTATTTTACAGCTGTTTGAACTGAGTCATGTGTGAAATGGAGCCTGTTAAATGTCGAGCAGTGATCTGGTTTTTGTATTTGAAAGGAGGCACATCACAGGAAACTTTTGATGAAATGAAAGAAACTTATGGTGATAATGCCCCATGATATGACCTTGTAAAATGCTGGCATCGTGAATTCAAACATGACCGGAAGTCTGTGGAAACAGCTCCCAGACCTGGTTGCCTCTTTTCTGCCATTGATGAGTCATCTGTCCGTTAAGTTGAGGCTGCCATTTTGGAAGATCGGCGCATTACTATTCGCCAAATAGCTCACGATGTCAAGATTAGTACAGGGTCTGTGGAAATAATCATTCTGGACCATTTGCATATGCATAATGTGTATGCCAGTTGGATTCCCAGGTTTCTCACACCATTCCAGAAGCTAGAACGCGTCGAGTGCTCGAGGATGTGCCAAGAGGATGAGTCAAAGTCTTTCAAAAGACTGATTACACAGGACGAATCCTGTGTCCATCACTATGATCACGAGACCAAAGCCTAGTGAATGCAGTGGAAGCACTTGGACTCATCACCTCCAAAGAAGGCAAGGGTGCAGCCTTCCGCTGACAAGTTTATGCTCACAGTCTTCTGGGACCAGGACGGAGTAGTGATGACAGATTTCCTGGCAAAGGGTACCACAATTACAGGGGACTATTATGCTTCACTTTTGAGGAAATTAAGGGAAACTATCAAAATAGAGAAAGACTAATAATTGTGCCAAGTTTCGTTGCTCTACTGCTATGGGAAGTGGGTCAGGGGCATTACTTATTGTACACTCCTCGTATCTCTTACTTTATTGTATTTCCTAGGCAATAAATTCTCTTTAATTACACACGTCAAAATTGAAAATAATTTATTGTCTTTAGGGAAAAAATACAAGCACCTTTGGACAATTTCCATAATTTCCATCAACAATTCAATACAATGGAAGGACTTCAGGTTGTACAGTGTAACCCGGATATAAGATAGCCAACGGGGGCAGAGAAGTCCTTTATACCCTGGGCGCTCTTATATCCGGGGGTTCTCTCATATCCGGGTTTCGCCTGATTAGGGTTTTTTTTAGGTCTGTTTGGTTTTGTTCAGGTAAGTGAGGGAAGACTTCATATAACACTTCTTACGTACGGAACACTAGTTTATTTAACAGTTACAGACAAAAAAAGAACAGAAATATACATTTTCAATCAGTTCTCACAACTAATTTAGTTAAAAATTAATTTTTCTTAAAAACTCTTACTATATAGAATGTAACCCGGATATAAGAGAGCTGACGAGACTAGAAAGAATCTTTTTCATCTAGGGTTATCTCATATCCGGGTCTCTTATAGTCGGGTTGCTCTGTATATTCAACCTTTATTCCGTGACATCAACAGTATTAATTTTTAACGCTTCAAGTCAATATGGCTTGTTAATGTAAACCAAAATAAAACAAAATGTTTTTTCTCCGAACCAAAAAGTTTTCTCATGCGTCTCTTATGTACCAGAGAATATTTTTAGCTGTTTATGATTAATGCAAGCTTATTTTAAAAAAAAAAACTATCTGGTTTTCTGCACAATATATATATATATATATATATATATATATATATATATATATATATATATATATATATATATATATACTAGCAAAAGTACACGTTGTTGACTGGGTTCAAAAACAGCCTACAGAAAATGGACTCTGATTTTGGAAAGTATGATAGGTTATGAAAAGGAAGGGTTGTAATGAGATAGCTTCGAATTTGGGGGTATCACAACCGAAGCAAAATATGATGAAAGTAAAAATAAAATAGATAAACCCCATAATTTATTATACTATACCTGTTCACACGGAAACACCTATCACAATATTCTGTGGATCTATATTAAAAAACCTTGTTAAACTTTGTGACATATTTCTATTCTATGGAGGTCAGGCGCGAACGAACACACCATAATTTTATTATACCATATTTCTTCAAACTGAAACATAATCATCAAAGTATACTTACGCAGATAGATATGAAAAGTCTTTATTAAAGTGTGTGCTTATTTCCATTCTATGGAGGCCAGGCGCGAACGAAGACCCCATAATTTTATTATACCATCCCTATTTAAGTTAAAACATACTTATCAAGGTGTTCTTATGTACATCTATATCAAAAACACTTGTAAACGTTTTTGTTTTTTTTTTAATTTTTTTTATTTCCATAATTTGTGGACCAGGCGCGAACGCAGACCCCACAATTTTAATGAACCTCTGTTCTGCCAGATCAAACCTACGCATTCCTGTGTATCGATACATCTTCTATAGTCAACCATATAGGAGTCTATTCGTGACCAGACACACACACACACACACACACACATTCAGCTTTATAATATATATATATATATATATATATATATATATATATATATATATATATATATATATCATGGATTTCTATTTAAATTATGTTTAATTTATTACCATTATTTTTATTTAAAACGTGTCTTAGTGAAAAAAAGTATTTAAAAAAAAATTCGTGGACGTACATGTGAAAAAGCGCGTAAAAATGAAAGCTATGCTGGAAAAATAAAATAACCGTCTTTATACACAAGTATTACGTTGTGAGTGGTGTTAATATATACGTCGTGTTATTGTGTGCGACGTGTTACTAAATGTTTATTGTGGGTTCTTCACTATCTGAACCCTAAGTTATCGTGTTGTGGTCTATTTATGTTCTGAGATCGTCTAAGTGTGTTGCGTGCGTGTGTGTCAGACATTCACATAAACACATACAGGTATTTCGATATACCTCGTTAACTGACAAACTGCGTCGTTGGTCTTTTGGTTCACCTAGGAATTCCATCTATTCTTGGAGGGAAGCTGGAAACGATGGTTGATTGTATACAGTTTCTTTTATTACTTACCAGGTGTCTATCGCAGAAGAACGGGAAGTGAATAGTTTTGCTTCGGTGGTTAATTCTAAAGAGTGTTTATAGAGAAAGATTGGATGAAAAGGCATTTTAACTGACTAAAATGAAAACGCTATATGACGGAAAGAGAAAAAGAATTAACTAAACGGGATAAGATTTAATTGAATTATAGAATAAAGACAAGAAAAGAAATCCCATTCTAATATTTAAAAGTAACTTTATTGGGTATATTCATTAGTAAGAAAATAAGAGAGAAACGGGTTAGTAGCTGAAAATATTCTTGTGTGGAAACGTAGATTAAATATTAGACAAGCTTGTTGAAAATAAAGACTTCAGTGTATGCATGTTGAAATTGGTAGTAAGAGCGTGCGTCCATGTATGGGCAAGAGCAGCTCTGATGCTTCAGAAAGAAACTTCGTATGTGTACTGCGTGTGGAAATAGCCATGTTTGTAGTCATGCTATCCCGTGGCCAGACGGTCCGAGCGAGGTCGCTCTCCAACGGAGAGGTGAGCAGTCAGCAAGAGCCGGGAAAAAAGAGAAAAAGGGTTTGTTGCAGGTTTCACATTTTATACACTCAGCCATGAGACTGAGAGCTGGCTTCTGATTGGATAAGCCGGGAAGAAAGTGGATTCCAAGTCTCCAGCTGCGTGAATTCGCTCCTGCTTGTTTTTGTTGCAATTTTCGTCTGCTACAGAATAAAAATTGAAGTATTTTTTTACTTATTTTCGAAGTATAAAAACGAGCAAAAGAAAATTGTAAATACTGCACAATAGAGGAAAAGAGGAAGGGAATAAACTGAATAAAAAATACAGAGAATAAAAGAACGAGAAACAAATTGAATGAATATTTTTTCTCCTGGGAGGTCACTACTTAATTAGATAAAGCGAAAGAAACTGAAAGAGAAATGGAAAATTAATGTCGAAAGATTGAAAAAAAGAGCATAGAGAATTAATTGAACAAAAAATGAAAGAAAGTGAAAATGAAAGACAGTAAAAATGATATGAGAATTATATTTCTGATTGTTTTAGATAAGGGTTATTTATTAGTATTATTTGGAATCTATGGACTACTGTTCTCATCTTAAGTGTTATTTTCACATCGTTTCGGTCGCTATAATCTTCGACCTTCTTTAGGTGTATCTTTTCGCAAGGAACCGTTGCAAAGTAATTAGAGTACTTAGAAAAATCAACTGTAAAAGTGATATTCTCCTGACGGTTGAAGATTAAATTCTCAGTGTGTGTGACTGAAAAATACAATTGCGAATTACTTAGAACCTCTACCCAGTCATGGCTGCCTGAACGATCGCATGCTACTCCCATGAAGTAAATATAGGGTTCCGTTCAAAATTCCGTCGAAATTCCCGAGTTCGACAGAAACATTCCCAAGTTCAACAATGTACACGTGAAGAAGGTCGGAAGTTACATCGGCCGAAACCTTGTTAAAATGATACTCATGAGAAGAAAAGTGGTCTGAAGAATCCAAATAATACAAGAATCTAATACTTAACAATAAGAAAAATAAATAAAGCTTCGGCCCTTTTTCGTTTTTTTTCTTTTTTGTTCACCAATTCAAAAATAAAATTAAAAAAAAACATACTTCGCGAAAAATGAAGGAATTAAGGAAATAATAAAATCAAGAAATAATGAAGAAAAAATTGTGTAAGAAAACTAGAAAACTTTAGAAAAAACGAAATTTTTTATGTTTACAAAGAAGTTGTCTTTTTTTTTCGACAAAAAGAGAAGAATTTACAACAAATGGCGTCTACTTTTCTTCTTGCGGTTTTTTGCCAGCAATGAGAAGCAAAGAAAAAAAATGATAGAACACGAAAAAGAAAACGAATGCAAACCTCGACTCTTTAATCGATATCATCTTACGCGTTTTGAATTCTTCTTTTCCTCCTTCAAGTGTGTGCCGTGTTTCTATGAGAAACACTTTTCCTCAAAGCTTTGTTATTTACAAAGTATAAATTAGCTCCTGTTCCAGCCATTTTTTTTTTTCTTTTTAAACAAAACAAATAAGAGCTAAATAGTTTTTCAAAGACAAACACAACCGCATCCATTTTTTATTCCTCAACCATAATTGTTTCACAAACGTTTATAATTTAAAAGCTTTTCACACCAGCTGCGGCTCTTGGTTTTCGCTAGGACACGAGAGATAGCAACACACCAATATTCGGTGCGTATTCGATATATCCACGAGGAATCGTTTCAGGAACGTATACATAATTAAAGAGTACGAAGAAAATGGAATCACATTCTCAGCCTTACGAACTACCCCTCCATCATAGTTGGCAAAGAGGATAAAATGGAAGAAACATACTCTTTGTATACAAGTCAACTTATTAACACTTTTAATTACCGAAAAAAAGAGAATCTTCCAATTTTTTTTTCAATTAGTCAAATCTAAATAATAACGCAAAGATGGTCCTTTACACGTAGATAATCGATAATTTTAATGATTTAATTCTGTTACATAATAATAGCCGTGTTGTTAAGAAATAGAAAAGATTAGGGGTCATAGGTGTTAATGAATGACACCGGTCGGAAGTAATAAAAGGTTTCATATTTAACATATGTAATTTTTTAAAGGAGAGATGTTTGATGGAATCAATTCCCGCGTTATATTAATATATAAGGTCGTTGCATGAGTTCCCGCCGTTCCATAAACATTTTATTTTTGTTCTAAAACATGTTTTGATATTTGACAAAGTGTTATATATCAATAGAAAGCACGTATTCTGTTCCACAAGATAATGGTCATCGTTTTTTTTGTTTTGTTTATTTTTTTTGCTTATATTATTTTTTTTCTCATTTTTCAGAACCGTGAAATGGATTGTCAAGTAGATAAAAAAAATCACATTTTCGACACGTCCTTCTTTTCGCTTTTAATCAAGGTCAAACAGCAAGTGAAGGATACTTGTGGTGCATATGGAGAAAACGCTATAGCTGAGAGAACTGTTCGAGCTTGGCGGCCCTCTCGGTGGGGCATTAGAATACACCGACTGCCCCCCTGCAGAGGGTAAAAGTTTCTCAATGGGGGTCCTGGATATGACCTTAAACTATATCCAGTGGTGAGGCCCAAGTTTGTGGGCTTTGGGGAGTGTGGAGCCACCCTTTAATTATCATTGCTCCCAGGCCCACTCTGACCCGGAGTGGTAGTACCTGTTAGGGTCCCAACTATGGGTTAAACAGAAAATGACTTGAAAACAACAAATATATTCTATTAAAAAATTTTTCTTCAAAATCTTTGGATTCGGCATTAAATAACCCGAAAAGGGTTGATATGCCGTAAAACAAAAACAACCAACCAAAAATGTTCGAGCTTGGTTTACCAGATTCAAACACGGTAATTCTGACCTCAATGACACTCCTCGTTCCGGAAGACCAATCAAGATAAACAAAGAGTAACTCAGGGTTCTTTTGAACAAAGATGGGGGTCAGACATGTAGAGAATTGGATGAAAAGATGAAGTGTAATTTTGCGACAATTTCACGCCACAGTCATGGGATTCAGACAAAAACTTGGAGCTTGGATTCCACACGAACTTACTTTTGCTGCTAAAATTCTTTGATTTTCTTTAAAAAAAAAAAACGGCGGGAAATTATGCAACAACCTAATATATTCGCAATAACATTTTTAATATTTCCTTATTGTTAAATATGACTATTATGTAACAGAATTAAATAATTAAAATTATAGATTATCTACGTGTAAAAGACCATCTTTGCGTTATTATTATTTGACTTATTCGGCAACGTTTTTGGTAAGACCAGGAGTAATAAAACTAAGGTGGCGCCGCTTTCTTCTGAACACATCTCGATCAGGCTGTTCCAAAATTCAGGAAAAATTATCAGTAATTTAAGACTCCTTAAAGATGCTTTAACTCCACAAATATTTTTGATTCGACTCAATTTTCTCTGAGTTTCCACTATGGTGATACATCTTCAATTTTATGAGTACCTTGGTGTTAGGCGTCTTAGAATATTTTATTGATTCGAAGGGTATTCTTCTAAAGAAAAGAAACTGGAATCTTAGGAAGATTTCTATATTTACAGAATTATGCGAACAACTGGACTCATGAAAAGTTTTCAAAAAATGCCTGGCAAATATACCCGGTGAACCAAGTATAAGAGAGATACAAACAAGTTCACTTAAAGGAACGGTAAGAATGTGAAAAAGATCTATCGGTTGGAATGTATGAGATAGTGTGTGAGTATCTGCCATCCGGTCCCTAGCTAAAACAGCATTAAGAATATTAAAAAAATCTGAACAGTGCCGAACGTAAAAATAACAACTGGTTTTTCAACAAAATCTATTTTATAATTTCGTTCAAGCTACGCTTTACTATTGACATTGACGTTTCTTTAGCTTGGATCTGCGCTGATGTTCACATAATAAGCAGTTTCCAAGGTGTCTCTGCTCCAGTGCAAAACACGCGTAAACCATAGTTCTTTTAAATCGTCGCAGATGGTCTCTACCATATCGTTCAAGTATGGTCGCTTATATAGACCTTAGTTGAGAGTTAGTTTGATCGTTTTCACTTTCTCGCATACCATGTTCAAAGATATTTCGCAGTTGCTTTTCCTCAAGTATATGCAAACGTACACGAAGAAAGTCGACAACGATATTTTTACTTTTTTTATTACACTTTCACCCCAAACAAGGCACAGTATCACTTTGATGTAAGGGGCAACTATCATAGACCTAAGTTGCAGGGAGTTGAGCAGAAAGATGTCTTGTAACATTACATTTGAATTTCTGCATGTCAGCACAGTTGGGGAAGCAGGAGCCGGAAGGGAATTCCGAAGTCTACAAGTTATTGGAAAAAAACTATTAGAGTAGAAGGATTTCTTACACGTAGGGGATCTCTACTGTGTAGGGGTGGAACTTTGCTGCTTGTCGGGTTTGTCGGGGGTATTTACGTCGAGGGGTTGCAAGGGTTTGTAGTTCGTCGGAGCATCTACCATTAAAATACTTGTAAAACAGGCAGAGGATGCAGTATTCTGTCGATGGGACAGAGGTTGAAGCTTAGATAACAGCTCAGGACCTATCAGGTTGGCGATTCTCTTTTCGACCCTGTCCAGGAGTGAGAGACTAGTAGCAGATGCACCAGCCAAAGGTGGCAACAATACTCCATACATGGGGTAATGGTGGTCTTGTAGAGGTACCGGACGCTTTCAGACGTAAATAACTTTCTCACTTCAACTCCTTGCTATGTCGCATATTCTAAGCGACCAATCAGAATTACTTCTTACACAGAGCTATAGGTAACCTAAGGAGGGTTAAACTTTGTCAATCATAAATTTTGCGAATGATATCTACACTTAATACTAATCGCTACGTAATATGCACAAGTATTATTAGTTAAATTTCTTGTTTATTGATTTTATTTTTGTTTGTGTTGCGGTTTTCGGATTATTTAAAAGTTTTCACGCTTCAAGTGATTTATATCTTCAAATAGTTATCCATAGTGTTAAGTTTGGTGGTTTTGTTTTATGGCATTTCAACTTTTTTTGGTGTTTTTTTTTTCATGCTTAATCTGGTCAATTTGGAAAACGATATGGTTCAAGTTCTTTTTTTTATTTTCGAATATTTATTCATGGTTTTTTGTTTGATTGTTTTGTTTTATAGCGTATTAACCCTTTTTTCAAGTAATTTAATGTCAAATCTGGACAGTTTTATAACGGTTTTTATGCTTCAAGTTTCTTTTTTTTATATATCTTCGAATATGTATTTATAGTAATTGGTTGTTTTAAGAGTAAATTTATTGTTTTGTTTTTTGGCCTTGCAAAACATGATTGAGTTTTGCAAAGGAAAAAACAATAACATAACTGCTTGGTGGAATTTTGGTCAGAAAGCTGGTATCTTCACACAACTTGATCTGTTAACACTATTCTTATTCATTCAATATTTTTGTAAAAATATAATATACAAAAGAAAAAAAAAAGCTTCGAATATCCATGGATAAATTTCGAATGTCGTCTCCATCACCAAGAGAATATTTCGGTTAAAGAAGGATAATAAAAAAAGGTTTAAATAACAGATTTTCAAAAAGTAAAATAAATTCTAAAAAGAATGTTTAACAAATTAATTTCGTTTTTCAACTACAATATTTTTAAGATTTGTTCTAACATCTTTCTAAGAAGCTTTGTCTGTCAGTCGTTTTTTTTTTCTGGTTTGTTACTTATTTCAGCAAATTAAATGGATGCATCTAAAATAAGAGGTGTCGAAGTATCTGTATCAGAAGCTCTGTCGGTCAATCTATTTGGCTTAAGTTAAAAATAGTTTTTATTGATAAACATATAAATTGAATCGGCGTATCATAATTCACGTGTGTGAGTATCTCTGTTATACTACTACTGCAAATAATAATAATAATAATAATAATAATAATAATAATAATAATAATAATAATAATAATAATAATGTAATAGGTTTGAAATAGCATTTTGCTCGGTTTGTTACATTTGAGATTGAAAAAATAGTTTAATAGATTTGTGACATTTACGTTTAATGTAGTTAATTTTGAGATGGCATTTTCGTTGGTCTGTCTAACTAAACTTCGAAATGGTATCTCTTTTTGTCTGTTATTTTTAATGTTTAAAATAGCATTATTGTTGGTCTCTTTTGCTTAAGTTTGCAATGACATTTTCTTTGCTCTGTCATGCTTACGTTTAAATATTTTTCCATTGTTTGCTATGCGTGAGTATTAGATAGCATGTTATTTGCTCTGCCATGCTTAAGTTTGAAATATCATTTTTTGCTCATTCATGCTTAAGTTGAAATTAGCATCACTGTTTATCCGTTATGCTTCAGTTAAAAATAGCATGTCCACAGCTCTGTCAAGCTTAAGTTTAAAATAGCATTTCTGTTGATCGCTTATGCTCAAGTTTAAAATAGCATTTTTGTTTGTCTGTTATGCTTAAGGTTAAAATATCTGTGTTTCTGTGGGTCTGTCATGTTGCAGATTTAAAAATAACTGCCATTGATCTGTCTTTGTTAGTATCTGAAATAGCATTTTCGTTGTTATCATGTGCATAAGTTTGAAACAGCATTCTTGTCGCTTTAATAAAATATAAAATTGACTGAACATTTCCATCGCTAAACGCACAGATTAAATGGACTTATCTTAAGAATCACTGTTCTGTTTTTTTTCCATCCAATCCCCCAACTCTTATTTTTGACTTCCTGCCAGCCTCACTTTATCACCAGCTTCTGCTTTCTTTCGGATTGACACGAAATTAAAAACAGAAGAAATTGATTTTTAGCATATTTAATTTCTCTGCGGCCAATCAATTTCAATTCTAATTTGCATATTGGTAACCGACCTAACAACGACACTATTATTTTAGATTTTCATTTCAGCGCATGCCAGTGCGTGTGTATGTGCATGTGCGCGTGTGTGTACAGACCTTAGTGTGTGTTTTAATTCAGTTGTGTATATGCATGCAAAAGGAATAAAGAGAAAACTTGTGAATTTATTTGCATTCATGTTTCTTTTCTTTTTCCTTCATTTTAATTCAGTCGAAATTCTCAAAATCAAAAGCCATTTGCCTGCGGCAAACATTTCATCTCCATACCAGATACATAGATATTCGAATATTGCATCTAAGCCTCCTTTACGTCTATAATGTAGAGTTTGTAAAGAAGTTAATAATATCAATTTCCTTCTCACTCATTGACCGGTTAGTTGTACCATGTCTGTTTTATGGTCTCTTGCTCTCACTGGCTACAGACAAGAATTCATCTGGTCTGGTGGAGTATCAAACTTAGTGTTGTTACTGTAGAGAAGGTGCATCAAATCTTCATATAAGCCAGTGTCGAATAGTTACACCAAGTGGATTTTATTTGCGCTTTGTATACTATGTTTCTTTTTATTTAATATTTAGTCAGGGTTTACTTGTGAGGGTAATATCTGCATGTTATATTGTTTTGACATACCTCAGTTCGAGGTCAGGGTTTAGTAAGCTTTCACAATCTCTCCTAAAGCATTTCAACTTCTAGCCTAAGGCATTCAAGTTCTAGCCTAAGGCATTCAATTTTTTTCCTAAGGCATTCGAATTCTTTCCTAAGGCATTCAAATTCTCTCCTAAGGCATTCAAGTTCTAGCCTAAGGCAATCAAGATCTCTATACTGAGGTATCCAAGTTCTCTCTCGAAGGCATTTACCTTCTCTCCAGTAGGTTTCAAGTCTCCTAAGGCATTCAAGTTCTCTCCAGTAAGCACACAAGTTCTGTATGCGAGTGGGTATGTTTTGCAGTAAAAAGAAGCTTTAACATTGTGCTTCGCACAGACTTCCGGATTTGCTCCTGTTGAGGACTATTTGATACCTTGACTCATCTATATATATATATCTATAAAAGTGAAAGTGTTTGTCTGTGTGTGCATCTGTGTGTTTGACAATAACTCTGTCAATTTTTAGTCTACAGACTCGAAATGTGACATACAGGGTACTGAGATTTGGGGAGATCGATGTGATCGGTTTGCAGCCAGAAATTTGGCGATTAAGGAGTCAAAGTTCAACGATTTGACCTTTTAGAACCCTACCAAACTCCTCCGAGAATTTTCGGTCTAAACACTTGAAATTTTAGATATAGGTTCCTTCGACATGGATCTAACTTAATAACTGAATTTGAGCCCAAAACAATACATTTTAATGGCTCATAATAGGGGTCAAAGTTGAAAAATTGGACCACTTTTTTTCTAAACATACATCTCCAAATAACCGGGCAACGCCGGGCATCCATGCTAGTGCATATATATATATATATATATATATATATATATATATATATATATATATATATATATATATATATGTGTGTGTGTGTGTGTGTGTGTGTGTGTGTGTGTGTGTCTGTGTCTATGTCTGTGTCTGTGTGTATATATATATATATATATATATCTATAAATATATACACGAGTATGTATATAAATATATATATATATATATATGTATATATGTATATAAATATATGTATATATATGTATATATATAAATATATATTAAATTGTAATTCAATGAATTTCAAGTAAACTTTCATTGAAATGAAATGAAGTGGTTGAGTTTCATATCAAAGAATTTTTATTATTCTAAGCAAGACAAAGAATGCTTTAGAAAATTAATCTCCTTAACCTATAGGGTTTCGATGTCTACCATCTCATCAGAGGAGAGAAAATATTAGCAAATAGTTATAAAGGTATGCACCCTATTTGCTAAAGTCAGTGAGACATGGAAAGTCCTGTAGCAGGAGGATTTGTAGAAAAAGGATATGAATGTTTTTTTAGATCCAACTTGCTTGGTAAAATCCTTGTTTAGATGGGATAACTTATAAAATAATACTGCCAGTAATATTTTGTAAACCTACAATCTCACGTTTCCATAACAACTGATTGTTAAATAAAAACTATTCTGAAGTATATAAATATATATATATATACAGTGATGATCATATTTATTGGCACGGTAAAATAAAAGTTAAATTTTGTCTAATAAATTCTAAAAAAGGGATTAAATTAAAGAAAATAACAAAGTATATTATGTATTTTTAACTGGCCTTTCCGATGCAGTAATCGGATTTTAGAAAAAATAAATAACAAAGGAACAACAAACATAATTGCAAAAAACCCTTGTTCAAAATTATTGGCACGGCTTTGTTTTTCTTTTAGTATCAGTATAATATCAATCAATTTCCGGTTTACGTGCTTTCTGAACTTTTTTATAGCCATATTATGCTTGTTTAACGCTAATTCAGTGAATAATTTTTTTCAGATATTTTTTAGATAGCGATTTATTTAAACTATTATAAGTGACTAAATTATAATTTTCAATCGCCATGGTTAAAACTAAGGAACACAGCGAAGACGTCAGGAAGCTTGTTGTAGCATGCCATACCAATGGGGAGGGCTATGATAAGATTTCAAAGAAGCTAAACCTTCCCAAATCCACTGTTAGAGCCATAATTAACAAGTTCAAATCGCAAGGCCACGTTATGAGTTTAGAGGGTAGAGGGAGAAAAAGGATTCTTTCCCCAAGAGATGAACGGAAAATTGTTCGACAAGTAAAACAAAACCCAAGGATCTCTGTTGGGGAGATTGTTGATGAACAGAGCACCTCTGGAGTGAATGTATCTCGACATACAGTTGGTAGAGTTTTGAAGAGAGCTGGTTTAAAAGCATGTCGTCCGAGAAAGACTCCCTTATTGAAGCCTATGCACCTGAAAGCAAGGCTAGCCTTTGCAAAACGTCATATTGATAAAGATGTTGCATTCTGGAAACGTGTTCTATGGACTGACGAAACGAAAATAGAGTTATTTGGCCATAATAAAGTGTCTTATATTTACAGAAAATCTGGCGAATCTTTCCTGCCTAAGAACACCATACCCACAGTGAAGCACGGTGGAAGCAGTTTGATGTTTTGGGGATCCTTCGCTGCCTCTGGACCAGGGCGACTTGTTAAGGTCACAGGTAGCATAAAAAAGGAAGATTATGTTAAAATATTGGATGAAAACCTGAAAGACTCTGCTAAAGAGCTCTCACTTGGTCGTCGTTGGTGGTTCATGCAAGATAATGACCCAAAGCATTCGGCTAAACTGACTAAGAAATAGCTTGAGGACAATCATATTAATGTTTTGGAGTGGCCATCACAAAGCCCAGACCTTAATCCAATTGAAAATTTATGGAGAACATTAAAATTGAGGGTAATGCAAAGGAAGCCTAAGAATCTTATTCAATTGGAGGATTATTGTCAGGAAGAGTGGGCTAAAATTACTACTGAAGAGTGCAACAACTTGGTTGTAAACTATGAAAAGCGACTGAGGAAGGTAATCAAGGCCAAAGGCTATACAATTGATTATTAAATAAATCGTGCCAATAATTTTGAACAAGGGTTTTTTGCAATTATGTTTGTTGTTCCTTTGTTATTTATTTTTTCTAAAATCCGATTGCTGCATCGGAAAGGCCAGTTAAAAATACATAATATACTTTGTTATTTTCTTTAATTTAATCCCTTTTTTAGAATTTATTAGACAAAATTTAACTTTTATTTTACCGTGCCAATAAATATGATCATCACTGTATATATATATATATATATATATATATATATATATATATATATATATATATATATATATATATATATATACGTATATAAGTATATAAATATGTATATATATGTATATATAAATATTTATATATATATGTATATGTAAATATATATATATATGTATATCTATCTATATATCTATAAAAGTGAACGTGTCTTTGTCTGTCTATATGTCTTGCTGTGTGTCTGTGTACATTTTCCTACGCAATAGCTCTGTCAATTTTTAGCCTAGAGACTCGAAATTTGATATACAGTGTACTGAGCTTTGGGAAAATCTTTGTGATCGGTTTTCGGCTAGAAATTTGGTTGTTAAGGGGTCAAAGTTCAACGATTTGACCTTTGAGAACTCTACAAAACCCCTTCGACTATTTTATGTCCAAACACTTGAAATCTTAGATATAGGTTCCTTGATAGACATGGATCTAACTTAATGACTTGATTTGATCCCAAAACACCTTAGGGTCAAAATTGGGATCAAAGATTAAAAACATTTCACTACTGTTACCTCTAGCAAATTACTCAGCCAATTTTTAGTTCATGGATTTGAAATTTTACATAAAATTTATTCAGACATGGGGCAAGCTTTGTAATTAGTTTGTAGTCGAAAATTTGGCTGCCAAGGGGTCAAAGTTTAAAAAAAAGACCTTTATAGTCTCTAGTAAACTATTTGGCCAATTTGAAGTCTAAACATTTGAAATTTTACATAAAGGGTATGCAGTCATGCAGCAAGCTTTTTAATAAGTTTTTGGCGAAAATTTGGCTACCAAGAGGTCAAAGTTGACTTTTGCAGACTCTATCAAACTCTTCCGCCAATTTTGGGTCCAAACACGTAAAATTTTAGATGTAGGTTACCTGTAATGAGTCAAACATTTAAATATATATACATATATACATATGCCCATTAAGTTATGAACAGTACACAGGGTTCAATCAAAGCCGGGCTGAACTGCTATTATTACTACAAATTTAATATAATAGAGGCAATTGTTTAATACTTATACAAATTTTCTAGGTGAAACAATCGCCAACTCTATTATAAAGTGTTGCGTTTCTTTTTTATTGCTATGTTAACTGTATTTTCCCAACTCATTTAGGTAGAGATGCTAGACTTCGACCAATATGTTTGGTCATTTTCAAGTCATACACTTGAAAGGGTAGAATCAATCACGTTTTTCTGTCACACACATGGGCCACTTATATACGTCTTTAAGGCGCATTATGCATCGATTGTATCATTCTCGTATCATTTCTCTACACTAAGCGAATGTTGTTAATCCTTGCCATATACGGAGGGAAAAGATAAACTTATGCGAAAAGAAAGACACTCGAGGGTAAGGATTATTGAGCTTGACGTGTAGATGGTGAAAAACTGATGGGATGGTAGCTGGTCAGAAATTGAATATTTAAGAAGTCAGCGCAACAAGAATTTGTTTACATTGAATTTGAAAACGGCAATGTTATAGTAAGTCGGGAAGCAATCTCTAGTACTACAGAGACTCTCTGAAACTATATAAAAGGTTTATAATGAAGCAAAGGTTTCACAATCATCAGCCATACTTCTTATGAACTGCCATTGTTTAAATGAAGTAACAAAGAGAATACCAAGATAACCAGAAATAATACTGAGAAAAACGGAGAATGAACGTATTATTTCAGAGTTTTTCTTCTCTGGATGAGAGTTAGGAGTAGATAAAGTAAGCACAGAGAATGTTCGCCATTATTAACTAGCAGAGTGTTACCATTGGAAGATTCTATGTGTACGCAATTTGATGATGGAAATGAAACCTGGGCAATGAAAGTTGGGGACATGTGTTGCATGGAGAGAAATGATATAAAAATGATATGATGGGTGTATAATGTACCTATTTACTATGCCTCCCCACGGGACAGAGTTAGACACCAGGGTCGTTTTTTAACGTGGAGAAAAGGTACAAAAATAAAAATTGTCTCAGTCGTGAAGGATTTCTCCTCCACCGAAAGAGAACAAGAAATAGAAGTGCAGCATCTGAAGAACAGATGGTATTTATTTGCTCCCCCACCGAGCAAATTAGGCACAAGGCCGATTTTTAATGTGAGGAGTGAAGGGAGGGGGAAGGGGAAAAGGGGACCAGCTCCCGAGAGGTGGGAAATGGGGGCTGGTTAAAGGTCAGGCATGTGGGGTTGCCCCCACATCTGGTCTTTGCTTGCAGTATCTGTCGGAACAGATGGTATTTATTTGCTCCCCCACCGAGCAAATTAGGCACAAGGCCGATTTTTAATGTGAGGAGTGAAGGGGAAATGGGGACCAACTCCCCGGGGAGTAGGGGAGCTGGATAGTGACAATTGGTATGAAGGGTTGCCCCTACATTGACCAAGGTCTTATATGTGGGGTCGCCCCCACATATGGTCTTCGCTTGCAGTATCTGCCGGAACAGATGGTATTTATTTGTTCCCCCACTGAGCAAATTAGGCACAAGGCCGATTTTTAATGTGAGGAGTGAAGGGGAAATGGGGACCAGCTCCCCGGGGAGTAGGGGAGCTGGATAGTGACAATTGGTATGAAGGGTTGCCCCTACATTGACCAAGGTCTTATATGTGAGGTTGCCCACGCATATGGTCTTTGCTTGCAGTATCTGCCGGAACAGATGGTATTTATTTGCTCCCCCACCGAGCAAATTAGTCACAAGGCCGATTTTTAATGTGAGGAGTGAAGGGAGGGGGAAGGGAAAAAGGGGACCAGCTCCCGAGAGGGGGGAAATGGGAGCTGGTTAATGGTCAGGCATGTGGGGTTGCCCCCACATCTGGTCTTTGCTAGTCATAGCTTGCAGCATCTGCCGGAACAGATACTACACTTTGATCCCGGCACGAAGGCCAAGAACAACCAATGTAATTGCTAGTTTTGATGACCTCAGAAGAAGATTAAACCAGGACATTGTAGGGAGATATTCACAAAACGGGACACTTTAATGATATGGCTATGTTGAAAGAATGAAAGTTGTTGGGCCTGTTGATGTAGAAAAGTCAAGGTAGCAGGTGCGGTTCAGAAAGGAAAGCCAAGGAAAACTGTACTCGTCAGAAATTGATTATTTAAAAAAGATCACTTATATAAGTCTTTAAAACTTACATTACACATCGATTATATCATTCTCATCTTATTTCTCTTCATTAAACGAATGTTGTTAACGCTAACCATATATGGAGGGGAAAACGCAAACTTATATAAAAAGAAAGACACTTTGAAGATACAGTTATTGAGCCTGACATGTAGATGGTGAAAAACCGATGAGATGATCACTAGTGAGAAATTGAATATTTAAGAAGTGGGCTCAACAAGAATTTGTTTATATTAGATTTGAAAACGACAATGTTATAGTCCGTTAAAAGGCAGCTCCATGGTACTGTTGTTCAGAGACAGGAAGTTTCTACGAAAGAAATTTGCTCATGGAAGTTCTTCTTCGTTCTATGTACGCAGAGGAAGAAAGGGAATTTATTGACAGTGGAATTTATTTCCAGGCTTGTATGCGTTCTTTTGTATGCGTGTGCCTTTGGGGTGGGAGAGTTGTCCTCTACTCGACCACCACCTCGCCTCCTCTTCACCCTGCCATATTTTTTTTTTTTTTAATTTAAAATTGTCAGGCTCTTCTGTTTTCTAATCACTAAACGTTATGCATACGCACGCATCGGAATATCTCCATTCCTATTTGCACAGCCATTGAAATTTAATTTTTATTTTTTTTTAATTTAATTTTCTTCGTCATCCCCACTTTCCATCACCACAGCACTAATACGCTCTGGGTGTTTATTAGTTAGTAGCTGTAGTTGCCCGGCGTTTCCCGGGATTCAGTGAGGTTATTTTAGTTTCAAGTTTCTTTGCTTGCATGTGTTAAAACTTATACATTACTAAAAATTTAGATGTAAAACATCTACTTTATTCTACAATTCAACATAGAAATTATCCCCCTTTACTTATATTTATTTTTAGGTGATTACTTAAAAGTATTTTCGTTTGCGTATTCATTCTTTTCCGGACTGCTATGCTTATCTTCATAGTTGTTATTGTTTCACCACTTTTCGGCCAAGTCATCTTCTGGTCTTCTTCAGGTGCTTAACCACAGCTGGGTCAATCGTACAGTGGATAGAGGCGTTGAGTCTCTGTGGTTCCAGGTGAACATTGTCTGAAAGTAGCGGCCAAAGGATTAGTTGGCCAAAACATGGTGAGACAGCAACAACTATGGAAGACAGTAATTGCTGGGGATACAGTTAAGAGATTCAGCATTCCTATACCGTCGCGGTTAATCACCTGAAGGAGGCCGGAGAATGAATTGGAAGAAATATGGTAAACACTAACTATGAAGATCATGGTAACAGTTCGCAAAAGATTGAATGCACAAATTATGAAGTCTCATCTTGAAGGATTAAACAAATTAAAGTATATATATATATATATATATATATATATATATATATATATATATATATATATATATATATATATATATATAATGTTTTCGTGTCTTTCTTTGAGCTACTTACTTTTAGAATTTACTCTTTGCTCATTGTTTTTCCTGCCGTACTAACATGCAATAATCTAAATGTAATGTGAACAAACATCTTTGGTCCCAGATCCCTACCAAGGCTTTCCTCTAAAATAAATGTGTCTCCTATCACAGTAGCCCCTTACGTTTCAGTAGCAATATACTTCGTTTGCGGAGAATAAAAGAAATAAAAAAAGATAAACTATTACACGTCGTCTGGACCGGACTAAGTAATTTTAAAAATAAATTGTCAACAACACGGAACAATAATAACAAATGAAAATTTGTTAGTTAAAAGCAAAATGCTATTTATCAGATTAAATGCTAATTGGATTCGACTTTGAAAATTCGAGAAGATAACTTTATATGTTAGACATCGAAGGTCTCAATTAGATCTTTCTTCGCTTGATTTTTTTTTTTCCTCTAGTAATTAATGAAATTAGGGTAGATGGGTCTCTCTTAAGCCGTGGTAGGCAACCCATCTAGTGATGTTGGCACGATAAAAAAATGCTCTTGAAAACTCTGGCGAAATATCAACTATTCAGCTAGGGAAAAGATTTGAATTACACTACAAACTTGAGTAGTGAGTTCAATCTCGGCTGTGGCCGCATGTTATTCATTTACGGATGTTTGCAACCTTCACGCCATTATTTCCTATGTACCTAATTCTAGAATTAATCGAGGAAACCAATTGAAACTACAGAATCAAACCATTCTAAAAATAAACAGACTGCTTCATAAAAAAATACTTTGCATATATAGATATAATATGCGTAATAATCACGTTGACATGCCGGTTCGCATTGAATCACCGAAGTTAAGCGACGTTGAGCACGGCCAGTACTAAAAGGGGTGACCATTTGGAGAATTCAGGTATTGTATGTGCTCTCCGCTTATCTCGGCATTAGACTTGTCCTTGCGACTGGAATAAGCAGCGTCGTCTCAGGAGAGGTGTTACTGGGAATTACACAATTACACGCGCATGAATCCTTACAGAGTGTATCCATTGTCTCTCAAAAGTGAACGGAGGTCATGATGTTCGACGGATAGATGACCAGGATTTAGTACGATATTGTGTATGAGAGATAATTCCAATTTATTTGTTTTCTATATTGGAACGTTACAGACATTTACACATGTGTGAACATGTAGACATTGTCACAAGGAACATAGGACAAATAATAACTCCTTTTTACTTTTTTAGTGAAACAATCGACATTTATTTACAGAATTTATTTACAAGTCTTTTACTGTCGCTCCCGGCCACTGTGAGCAATAAATCTATCTCTGTCCTTCTCTGGCGTGATTATCGAGCTGCGCACACGCTCTTCTTTTAATCGTCTTTTTCCTTCTTCCTTGCCGTGACGTCACCTCGCACACGATTCGGTATTTGTGCACGTTGGCAGTCGCTGCTGCTGTTGCTGCTGCTGCTGCTGCTGCTGCCATACGCTCGTCTTCTCCCTGTAACAATAATTTACATGGACACCTTTCAAAATGTCCCGGATTTCCATGAAAATTCATGAATTCCATGTAGGGAATACGGAAACTGTAAAAATTTGTTTAGAGTTCTAATTTAGTGATAGGAAAAATTAATTTATACCTCCGTTTCCATTGTAGTTGCATTCAAAGATGTGACGCAAGATTATATCATCTTTTAAAGAATTTTGGATTCATGTAAAATAAGCTGTTTTTAATATGCCTTATTTTAATCAATAAATCCGGCTTTTTAAAAAATATTTTTTAGTTTTAATGAAATCAAAACAAAATAGAGATGCTTGAATCTTGAATTAATCGAAACTTAAATGTGTTCCGTTGTAATATGCGCGTTTAGTGATGTAATTTTCATGGATATAAACTATTTGTGACGGATCGACAGACCGATTGACGGGCATTCTTATGTGTGGACGCACGGGAGAAAGAACAAGAAAAAATACAAAAAAAAAAGAAAAAGGAAAGGATCTGGGAAGTTAAAACATAGACGAATAGCAGAACGGATGAAATGAAAGCGAATGATGTAAATATTGTATACCCACTCACTCGATGCTGCTGCTGCTGCTGATGATGATGATGATGATGATGATGCATGGAAGAAGGAATTAAACATACTTAGTCAGGTCATAGATTCTGTTCTGCTGGTTGAGACTTTTACTTTAATATCTCAGGTGTATTATTCAACGGAGGGACAGAGGGGGGCGTGAAAATCATTTCTAAAAACTTGAGATGATGATGATGATGATGATGATGATGATGATGTCGACGACATGAATAGTAAAGAAATAAGGCTTATTTAATTGAGCTATATGTTCTGTTCAGCTGGAAGGGACTGTTATTTTAATATCACAGATTCGAGAAAAAGAGAGAGAGAGAGCGAGAAAGAGAGAGAGAGAGAGCGGAAGAGAGTTCTCCAGAGATATAGAGAGTTCTCAAAAGAGAGAGAGAGAGAGAGTAAACAGATAAAACGGATGCATGAACTGAATTTTGGACAACAATAGCAATGGTCTAATTTTCTTTTGAACAGACAAAAAGATCTGACTTACTTGATCGAATCGTACGTTCTGTTCTGTTTTGGTAAGGCGTTTATTTTAACATTTCACGTACATTACAAGAATAGAGAGAAAAATAAAAAAGAGGGAGAAAGCAATAGAGAAAAAACAAACTACCACAAGTTATTTTTAAAAACCTACATTTCAACACGTACGTTCGTCTCTAAATTAATTCTCTTTAGCACTCACCATGATAATTCTCTACTCCGTCTTCATACTTATAATTGTTCAACTCATTGACTTAAATCTTATTTCCGTCCTCCACAGACCCACCTAAATATATAAGTTTGGATATAAACAACATAATCAGCATGGTATGATAATCCTTGTGACCGGTTATTCAAATAAATCATATCGGTTTGCTGAATATATAAATGCGTTGTTTCACTAGCCAAACAAACAAGGAAAATTGTTTCACTAGCCAAAGAAAGAAAATTTAGGAACCTAAATAACAGCTATCTATGAGTTTTCATTGTATTTCAAATTTATGACAGGGTATACTCATAATTATTGTTAAAATGGTTTTGACTATTAATGGGGGGATGTATGACACCAATGATTTCGCCGATCATTTTCATAACCACAAGTTATAATAACCAACCAATAAGAGGCTTTCGACGTCATCATAAAAATATCGAATTTTGGATTCAATTCAGTTCGCTGTCAAACTTCTGTCTGAAATGACTGAATGGTGACTGCATTGATTCTTCGCCGCTACTTTTTTTTTGTTACTAAAAATTACTCAACACTCGAGATCGTGACTGCATTGATTCTGTTCAACATAATGTCTCAACACTTAACAGGTTATGCGCCCAGCCATTGTCTTTGCTTCGCCAGATCGGAATCTAAATTCGAATTGGGGTAGAACCGAATTGAACCATATTCAACTTATTTCCTCTGAATCATTACTGCTTAGCAAGAGGCGAGCTCTTGTATTCCGATCTACAAGAAGATTCTCTTCACTCATGTGAGAGATTCTAAATGAGCTTTATCCCCTTTGTGGCTTGAGCTTTAATGACAGCTGGATATGTCCAGTCTAACATCGTGATCTACGTATCTGTGAGCAGTATTGGATACGATATAATGATTGAGGGAAGGTTCCAGTTCATTTGCTTGACATACACTATATGGAAACCTTTTGTAGTGTATATTTTTCATGGTTTTCTCGATTCTGAAGCGTTTACTGTTAGACGTCTTAGTCGCAACTATCATTCACAGTTAAATATTCAATCATTGTTCTTTACTGTAAGTCAACGCAATTCATTATTAGAATGTTTCCCAGATACTATCAAAGTAAATCGAAATAATCATTTGTATCAGTTTTTGGTTTTAGTTTGTTTTTTTTTACATAGGGGTCACCACTTATCAAGTCCCGAAGGCCACTCAGAGATAAGGGTTATTGCGTGTACAGTAATCAATGAGATAGTATTATAGTAATCATTAGTATTGGGGGTTTTGATAGAGTGTCTTACTTAAGGGGGCGGTTTGTCAGGAGTTTGTTTATGTTGGACTTGAAGACGGGAAACAGGCAAGAGAGTTCCGCTGGCGTGCAGTTCTAAGAAAGAAGCTTTGCTCATGGAATCTACGTTTGGATTTAGGCACAGATAAAGAGTAGGGAAACTCATTGACAGTAGTTTTGGCCAGACAGGTGTTTCTCGTGAAAGATTGGCGAGGGGGGACGAGTGATTGGAGCTCAGACGAGCACCTGCCATGAAAATAACGATAAAACAAAGACAGGCTTGCAACGTCTCTTCTGTGGAAGAGAGGTTGCAGGGAAGAGAAAAGGGCATTCCCCACTAAACCACGAAGTCTATTTTGTACTCTGTCAAGGCAGGATAGGCTGTTTTTAGCAGCTCCTTCCCAGATGTCGCAGCAGTACTCCATCCTTGGAGTTGTAGAGAATAATAAATTTTGTAAACTCTTATTTTATCTTAAATGTTAACTTCCTTCATATACCGATGCTCTATCTCGAATATTGTACATTTTCATCTGGTTAGAATTGTCCTATGGTTATTGGTATATATATATATATATATATATATATATATATATATATATATATATATATATATATATATATATATATATATATACTAAATTCTCACTGAGTTATTATAATTGCAATCGTCTGTGTGTATAATTTGGCAATTAAATGAATGAACGAATTTTATTGCGGACTTTTCTGAATTTTTCTGGATTCCAAGATAAGAATTCATCTGGTCTACTGGAGTATCCAGCTAAGTGGTGTTACGTTCTTGATGCGAGTGGTATCTCAGAGAAACAAGCTATCCGATGAGGTCGTAAACCCGCCCATACTATAGGGCTTTTAGGCGACCTTGGACAGACGCTGGTGGAACCTCCGTGGTTTTCCCTCGTTTCTTCTCTTTATGCATAGCCCCCTAAATTCTCACTGATTTGTTTTGCTTGTAAATTGCAATAGCTTGTGCGTTTATTCTTTGCCAATTAAATGAATGAATGAATGAAAATGAATCTTTGTTGCGGTTTTTTCTGAATTTTGCTGGATTCCAGGACAAAAATTAATTTGTTTTAATGAGGTACCTAGCCTTGTGTTTTTACTTTAGATAATATCACTAGAAAACGTGCACCATTCCTCGAACGAGCTAGTGTATAGTCGTGTAGAGGGTATCTTTTCGGGCTAATGAATACCATATCATATTAAATATTTGGACGAGGTTTAATCATAGGGGCAAAGATATCTTCATATCAGATTATCATGACAGACTTCAGCACAGAGAGACCGAAGAGAGCCGTGAATGGTATCATTTAAATCCACACATTGTATGCATGTATTTTTTGTGCATGAGCTTAAAATGTGTAAATTAAATCATTGATACCCGATAAAAACAAATCAAAGAAAGGGAGAGGGCACGAGGGATAAGTAGAAACGAGAAAAGAAGAGAGAAAGACATAAATAGATATATAGATAGATAGAGAGGAAGAGAGAGAGAGTTAAACAGTTGAGAGAGTGAAAGCGAAAAGAAAAGAGAGAACGAGAGAGAGAAGGAGAGAGAGAAAGAGCGGGAGGCTAGGAGGAGAAATGAAGAAAGGGAAGATAGATTGGGAAAAATGGGGGGGGGAAGTAGGGAGATTGCAATTCCCGTCCATGTCTTTGTAACGAATGTGTCTGTGTATTTATTTGCTTCCCCACTGAGCAAATTAGGCACAAGGCCGTTTTTTAATGTGGGGAGGAAAAACCAGCTCCCCCAAGCGGGCACTCTGGCAGGGTCTAAAATTAGCAATTGTCTGATATGAAGTGTTGCGCCCAGATTGACCAGAACTGATTACTTCCTTTTCCGCTCCTGGCCCAAAAGCCAAGAACCACTACTACACGACAAGATTTCTAACATTTTAAAACGGAACTTTTATCTGATTCAAATTAAATTCAGATTAAAATTTCAAATGAAGTAGAGCTGGGGAAAACATTGTGGACACGAGAAGCACAACTAATACGTCAACGTGCATTCGTGATGAAGGAATAGGATTTAAATTGAAAAAGAGAAAAGGACTTTCAATTTTGTAAAAATCACAAATCTATTCTCTTATTGGTCCGTCTGTCTATCTGCCTGTTTGTGTGTTTGCTTGTCTGTCTGTCTGTCTGTCTCTCTCTCTCTCTCTTTCTCTCTCTCTGTATATGTATCTATCTCTGAATTACTCTTTCCCTGTTGTGTGCCTGATTTATTTATCATCTTTCCCACTCCCTTCTCTCTCTCTCTTTCTCTCAGTCTCTCTCTCTCTCTTTCTACCCCTTCTCTCTCTAATTTTAACTTTCTCACGCACATAATCTATTTCTCTATCATACATACATACTTTCTTTCTCACACACGCACTTCCTTTTCCTCGTTCTTCCTACCACTCTTTCTCTTTCTTCATTTTTCATCTTCTTATATATATATATATATATATATATATATATATATATATATATATATATATATATATATATATATACTAGCTGATCACTCGGCGTTGGCTGGTCGCACATGTATACACGTGATATTTTAAGTTAAGTAGATTGCGTATGCATTATTATAGAATCAATTCTCTATTTATTATTATATATTACGAAAAAAAAAATGTTTAACTGATAAGGATAATGTCGTTTATCAAATGCCGTCTGTGTTTGTTTACAATATCACGCCAAATGATATTTAGGCTTGACGATCTTAAACATAGTCGTTCTTTTGCTATAGAGAGAAAAGATTTACAGTTGAATATTTTACGTAACACTGGTCGATGTAAAGTAAAATATTCCCCAGTAAAAATTATTTTTTATCTATCGGAGAAAGACTATTTTTAAGATCGGACTCTTTCGATTTTCGATTTTCGATACTTATTGAATTTATGTACAAAACATACCTAACAATACTTTCTCCGCGTTAAAAAACGACACTGGTGTCTAACTCTGTCCCGTGGGGAGGCATTGTAAATAGAAACAATACTGTCAGACATATGAATTATCTTTGTGCGAAATTTGCAAACAAATAGGCCTAGCCGTTTCGGAACCCATGAGAAATGAACACACACACACACATGCATAAAAAAGTGACTTTTACGTAATAGTAAAGATAGAGAAATATCTCAACTCTCTTTCTCTATATATTTCTCTCTTTCCCTTCTTTTCCCTTTCCCCCTCTCTCTTTTCTCTTTCTTTCCATCTATCTCTGTATCCATCTATCTATCTATCTATTTATCTATCTATTTATATATTTTTTCTTGCATTCTCAATACTCTTTTACAATCACCCACTTCTTCGTTTTTATTACTAATTCCCCTCTCTTACTCTGTCTCTGTTTCTGCCTCTCTCTCTCTCTCTCTCTCGGTCTCTATTTCTCACTCTTTCTCTTCTCTCTCTCTCTCTCTCATTTTAAATTCTTTACGTTCTCCTTTAATCGCATCCTTCTTTTTGTTATTAACGTTGTTATCTCTTTCCCCCCTCTCTCCTTTTTTGTTCTTTTCTCTCTCCCTCTTCAAATTTGTCTCTCTTTTCAAACTCTCGAGTCCCTCACTCTCTTTCTCTCTTTCTTTCGAACTTGATTTCGTTATCCTTATATTTTATCTCTTCTTCTCTCTATCTTCATCTCTTAATTTTTACCCCTTTCCTTCTTTCTATATCCCCTCTCTTCATGTCCCTCTTTCTTTTCAAACTTTCAATCGATTAACTTTCTTTCCATGTCTTTTGCACTTTACATTTCTCTCTTTCCCACTTTTCTCTCCCTGCATATTTCTATCCTGTTTACACTATATTCTTCCCTTCCCCCGTTTTGTCCGTCTTTCTTTTTATTTCTTCCCTTGTGTGTGCCTCTTTCTCTTCAAGCTTTCTATCTACCGTTGCATTAAATATCTTTCTCTGGTACTGTATAGTTTAATCAAAACATCAAAAAACGAAAATATCGAAAAAAAAAAAAACAGTTTATATTGTACGTATCCGTTATGGAATAAAGTTCCCCGAAAAAAAATTTCACTTAATTTCATCAAGTAGTTTTTGTTTTACAACGAAAAAACAATTTGTTATGATACCGAGCAAAAGGTTCGATTTTTAGGAATAAAAGCTAGTAATAAAGATGGGGAGGGAGTGTCGGCGCTTTAACTGGAGTTATCTCCCGTGTCGTTTCTAAAATTCAAACAAAAATTTAAAACAAATCTAAGATTACTGCCTTCAACGTGCTGTCATAAAAACGTGCTTTTCCGCTGTAAAAAAAAAAAAAAAAATACTCGATCAAATTAAGGGAATTTTTTTTCGGAGATCTTCAGTTCAAAACGTATACGTACAATATAACCTTTTTTCGATATTTTCATTTTTTAATGTCTTGATTAAACTGTACAAGTACCCTTTCTCTATTACTCTCTCTTTCTTTTTTTCTCTTTTACTTTATATATTTTTTTTTTTTTTTTACACAGTGATCACCACTTATCAAGGCCCGGAAACCACTCAGGGATAAGGATTATTACAAGCACATTACGCCAGCGTGGAGATTTGATGAAGTGTTTACTTAAGGGGGCGGTTCATTAGGAATTTGCTAACATTGGACTTGAACACATCCAAGTTGTAGTCCGGTGGGAACCAGGCAGACGGAACAGAGTTCCACAGGCGTGCAGTTCTAAGAAAGAAGCTTTGTTCATTGAATCCACGTTTTGATTTAGGCACAGATAAAGAGTGGGGGAAATTTTTCACATTGGATTCGGCTAGACGGGTGCTTTTCGTGAAAGATTGTCGAGGGGGGACCAGAGATTGGAGTTCAGACGAGCACCTGCCATGGAAATAACGATAAAACAAGGATAGGCTCGCAACGTCTCTTCTGTGGGAGAGAGGTTGCAGGGTAGAGAAAAGGGCATCCCCCACTAAGCCACGAAGTCTATTTTGTACTCTGTCAATATTTTATTTATTTATATTTCTATCTATAGCCTTCTCTTTTTCAAACTCTCTGACTATTCTTTCTTTTTTGTAATTAATTTCATTTGTTCTATTTCTCTCTCTATTTTCAAAATCGCACCTTCTTCTTTTCTCGCCTAATATTTCCTTCGATTTGTTTCTATTCCCCTTTTATTTTCATATTCCTTAACCTCTCTTCCTTTCTCTCTTGCGTGTAATTTATTCCCCCTCTACCTCCTCTCTCATTCTCTCTCTCTTTTTCTACTTCTTTTGTCCCTCTAAACTCTCTCCGTTCTCTCGTACTCTCTTACGGCCAACGAAATTAGAAGGCGATTTCATTAAAAGTCACGTGATCTTAATTCTTGCTTTCCTTTTTCTTCTGAATAACTTCAGTTTCAGTATAATTCTTTATCGTATTTTTTTTTAATCATTTACCTCTGATTTCAGTTTTTAAAAAATATTTATCGTTCGATTTTAATTTGTTTGTTTATTCGCTGAATTCATAATTGTCTCCCGCTGCAAACATAGGATTAGAGCTCAGCCGAGCACTTATCATGAAAAATAATGCTAGAGTAGAGAAAATTTAGGAAGATCTTTTAGAAGTGGCTGTAGGCCAGCGAAAAAAAAAACAACAAAAAACCCTCTCATTAAAGGAAAAAGTTCAGATGCTATATCGATAAAAACGTCTCTCTTTTTTTTTTCTATTTCGATTTTCTCTTCAAATTTCCGAGTTTCTATCTCTTTCTCACACTCTCCCTCTCTCATTTATCTCTGTTATACAATGCAGTATTTCTCTTTCCTTTTTCCCCTAAATTCTTTATATGTCTCTCCGATCCTCTCGCTTTCCCCTATCTCCTTCTCTCGCTTTGTTGCAATTAATTTACTCTTTCTCGCCCTTTCTTTTCTCTTCCCAATTTCTCTTTTCGTTTTTTATTTTTTTTCACAAAGGTGTCACCACTTATCGAGGCCTGGAGGTCACTCGAGGATATAGGGTTAATGAGTGTACAATAGCCAATGGGAAAATGTTGTAGTGATCGTTAGTAATGGAAATTTGGTAAATTTGATTACTTAAAGGGATTACTCATCAAGAACTTGTTTACGTTGGACTTGGAGTATTGTAGTAAGTTGGAAAGCAGTAAAACGGAACAGAGTTCTACAGGAGGACAGTTGTAAGAAAAAGTTTCGTTCATGGAATCTACGTTTAGGTTTAAGGCAGAGATAAAGAGTGGGTGGAATTATTGATAGTTGTTTCAAAAAGACGAGTGTTTTTCGTGAAAGTCAGGACAGGGGGACCATAGATTGAAGTCGCCATCTCTCTCTCTCTCTCTCTCTCTCTTTCTCTCTCTCTCCGTTCTATACTCCATCTCTTTTCGTGTTCCCTCTTTATTTTTTCCTCCTTTTTAATTACTCTCCTCCTCTTCATCACTCTGTCTCTCCTTCTACACCCCTCTTTATCTCTCTATCTCCTTACTCCCTCTCTTTCTCTCTTATCGTTCACTCTTTATCTTTTCTTTCCTTTTGTCACTCTTCACCTCTTCTCTCTCTCTTTCCTTCTATACTCCATCTCTTTTCGTGTTCCCTCTTTATTTTTTCCTCCTTTTTAATTACTCTCCTCCTCTTCATCACTCTGTCTCTCCTTCTACACCCTTCTTTATCTCTCTATCTCCTTACTCCCTCTCTTTCTCTCTTATCGTTCACTCTTTATCTTTTCTTTCCTTTTGTCACTCTTCACCTCTCTCTCTCTCTCTTTCCTTCTATACTCCATCTCTTTTCGTGTTCCCTCTTTATTTTTTCCTCCTTTTTAATTACTCTCCTCCTCTTCATCACTCTGTCTCTCCTTCTACACCCTTCTTTATCTCTCTATCTCCTTACTCCCTCTCTTTCTCTCTTATCGTTCACTCTTTATCTTTTCTTTCCTTTTGTCACTCTTCACCTCTCTCTCTCTCTCTCTCTCTCTCTCTCTCTCCTTCTATACTCCATTTCTTTTCGTGTTCCCTCTTTATTTTTTCCTCCTTTTTAATTACTCTCCTCCTCTTCATCACTCTGTCTCTCCTTCTACACCCCTCTTTATCTCTCTATCTCCTTACTCCCTCTCTTTCTCTCTTATCGTTCACTCTTTATCTTTTCTTTCCTTTTGTCACTCTTCACCTCTCTCTCTCTCTCCCTCTCTCTCTATGTATCTCTTTCTTTCCTTTCTGTCTCTCCCCTCTCCCCTCCCATCATCTCTTCCTCTTTCTTCCTTCATCACTTTATCTCACTTTCCACATTTCTATTCTTCTCTCTGTCTGTTTTTCTCTGTCTCTCCATCCTATCTCTCCCCTCCTTCACGTCTCCCCTCTTCCTTCACAACTCCCTTTATTTCATTTCTTTCGTCCGTATCATTTTTCTTTCTTTTCGCCTTTCCTTCATAAGCTCGGTCACGCATCTGTGTGTGTGTGTGTGTGTGTGTCTCTCTCTCTCTCTCTCTCTTTCTCTCTCTCTCCTTCTCTCTAGTTAGTCTATTTAATTTCAATTTTTTCTTATTTTCTTCAAATTTAATTCAATCGAAAACAGAAAAAAATATTTTCTCCATTTGAAGCAAATGTGTGTCGGGAGGAGGCAGTGAAAATGTGGCGTCTTCATTGCTCATTTTACCATCGTGCGGTCTGATTGCAAGAATTTTTTGTTTGTTTATTTATATATTTATTATTACATTTTTTTTTCTCCAACACTATTCGTCATATTTAGTTGAGGGACCAATAAAAACAAAGGCAAAATGTTGTCTTTATTAATATTTTTGCCAATACACTTAATCTCGCTGGAAATTTTGCAATCCTCCTTCCAGATTATATCAGACAAACAGGAGATGCGTTTTTTTTTGTTTTTGTTTTTTGCTTTTTGGGGGGGGATTGTTTAGGTCTTTTTTTGTTTTGTTATGTTTTTTTTTTTAATATTTTATGCGTTTTAGTTCTATGGTAACTGGGCGAGAAGGGGAGATAATGAGTTGGAGGGAGGACTCGGAATTGGTTTGGATGTTCTCCTATTTTTGAAAGAGTCTCCGCGTCTTTAAGAGGCTGCATGGTCGGTTAGTGTATTCTGTGAGTAGAGCAGTGAGTGCGTTCAGTAGAATTGCGAACATATTGTTGTGTCCTTAGAAATGATGTCTCATTATGAACCTACCGTGCGCTATTACTCTAAATTTTCTCCTCCGTTTCTTAACTTCTCTCTCCCCCTTTCTTCCTTCCCTCCTACTCACTCTGTCTCACTAACTTTTTCTATTTCGTTCTCTTACTTTCCCCTCTAACTTCTCTTTCTTTTCTTAGATCCTCATTTGTCTTTACCTCTTCTTTCACTCTTTCTCCCTTTTTATGTTACGTTATCTGTTTTGCTTTTTTATCATTCTTCATCCCTCTCTCTCTATCTCTCTATCTATCTCTCTCTATCTCTATCTATCTATCTATCTATCTATCTCTCATTTTCTTTCTATTTTTCTTTTATACTCTGCTCTTTCTCTGGGGTTTCCTTCAATTTCCTCTATTTCTATCTCTGTCACTGTCTCTCTCCCCTTTCTCTTACCTCCTTTCTCTATCTCCCTTTCTCTTTCTGCCTCTCTCAACCTCTCTCTCTCTCTCTCATTCGCTCCTTTTCTCTTTATATACAAGATGAAACGGTAAAGTTGTCGTCCTAAAGAAAAGAATACTATAGCTTGATTTTAAAATTTTTATTGAAAAAATTAATGCAGGTAAATTGATATATTGAATGGCATCTATTCAATGTAGCCGCCTTCAGCCTCAATCACTGTCTGGATACAGGTCCAAGACTGGGGGCATGCCTTTTCCAAAAGCGCCAGCGGAAGCTAGGCTAATACACGCGCGGATGGCGGCGATCAGGCTGGTTTAGGTGTTGTAAAAAGTCATGTTTCTGATATTTTCAACGTGTAATCAAACGAAGTAGTCCAGCGAGTTCAGGTCGCTGGAGGAGGCGGACCAGTGAGAGAAGGGCACAAAGTCGTAGAGTTCTTTTTGAAGCCAAGTCTGCGTATCTTTGGACTTGTGTCCCGACACTGAAGCCTGCTGCTACATCCAGGATCAATCAGCGGCCAGTTGATTGCACCATGGCATCACTAGCCCTTTCAACACATTCAGGAACACTTTGGTGTTGATTTCCAAGCCGACTTCGAAGATGTGAGTTAGCATGATGTGGCCCTCATTTGAAAGCACACCAAAGACCATAACCCAGGCCGGAAACTTCGTTGAGCTGTGCCCTTAAGCGTTGAGCCGTCAGGATTTGCATTTTGATGGTGTTGGCAATGATCCTGTTATCTTAAGTTGGATTAGTAGAAAGCATGAGTTGTACAGCGGCGCATCTGCGATCTCGCTCTTTGAAT
The DNA here is from genome assembly GCF_053919585.1 of Euprymna scolopes. Taxonomy (NCBI): domain Eukaryota; kingdom Metazoa; phylum Mollusca; class Cephalopoda; order Sepiida; family Sepiolidae; genus Euprymna; species Euprymna scolopes. The sequence continues at coordinate 76,757,715 of NC_136502.1, forward strand.
ATTGTGTCCTTTTCAGATATGATAGAAGGTTCCAATCGCTCTTGGGATTTGTACATAACTGGCCAACTAGTAGATGGTCTGCAACAAAAAAATAAAACCGGTTTTCATCAAACGGAAATGGAATAATGTCGTCTTTTCTAGGGCGTACTTTTATTCTTCCATCCTGTATATGTGTGTATCTGTGTATGTGTGTGTGATATTCAGTGTTCTCATTTTCTCTTTCCCTTTCTTTCCTTTTCTTTCTCTGTTTTCTTTGTCTTTTTCTCTTTGCCTCTCTCTCTCTATTTTTCCTTTTTGTTTACATCACTTTACAGTCTTTTTTAAATCCTCTCTCTTCTCTCCTCTCTTCTCTCTGTCTCTCTTTCTCTTTATTTATATTCCTTTTTCTTGTTCTTTCCTTTTATATCTGACTTTTTCATATTTTATTAACTCTTTTTAACTCCCTACACATCTTTCTCTCTGTCTCTCTCTTTCTCTCTCTTTCTTTCTCTCTTTCTCTCTCTCTCTTTCTCTTTCCCCTCTCTCTCTTTCTCTCTCTCCCACGTGCACACACTTTTTTCCTGAACTCTCATTTCTCCCATATGCAAAGATGAGTCAAAATCTGCGATAGTTTCGTAAAGTATTTAATTCATCTATCAACTTACAACTAACAATCAAAGGTTTTTTTGCCGAGGTCTTGAAGGACTGGACTAGTTCGCCCAATAGTCTTCGAGGGCTGCACGCCAAATTTACTTATGTCTTGAAGCACGGCGTTTGAATCTGTCGTCCTGAACCGAACTGTCCTGATTTTACAAACAGTGCAAGTCTTCTTTATCCCTCAGGTCACTATTCTCTGATTGATTGTCCCTTTCACCTAATATTTTACTTTATATAGTCGACCCGCTAAAAAGATAGAATCATTTTCATATTAGAAGGCTAGTGTGTCGTCAGTTATCTTTGCACCAGAATTGAGCGCGTGCGTATACCCAAACGGTTAGCTATCCAAGTACTGAAAAAGTGATCTAAGTACTGAATTGAGTGCCTGCTATGCACAAACTGTTAAACATCTAAGTACTAGCCAGAAACTATTGTGCTAACGTAGATTAATTGTACATTTGGTTGGTTTCTGAATAAGCATCGTTTATCCCGCAATTACAAGCTGCCATGTACACATAGAGACCTCAATGAACATAGAAAATATCATTAACACAGTATATACGCCATGACAGGAGACTATTTTGTCGCCGGTCATATTTCCTTATGATGCTTATAACATCTGATATTTTGAAAAGGTTACCATCTCAGTAATCACAGAGCATAACGTTGCTTAACTTCAGTTATCCGGTGGAAAACTGATGTGTCAACGTGATTTGGCCGTAATTTTGGTTGTTATCTGTAATTGAGAAAGACAATATCCTCCATCGTAAGCTGTATGGGATTACCTGTGTAATGCATACATACATCAAATGTCACAACATACGTGGGAGAAGTAATTCGATAGTAAATACGCCAAAGGCCACACGCACACACACACACACACACACACACACACACACACACACACACACACACACATATATATATATATATATATATATATATATATATGTATATATAGTAGCAAAAGTACCCGTCGTTGACTGGGTTCAAAAACAGCCTACAGAAAATGGATTCTGATTTATGAAAGTATGATAGGTTATAGAAAAGGAAGGGTTGTAAAGAGATAGCTTCGAATTTGGGGGTATCAAAACCAAAGCAAAATATGATGAAAGTAAAAATAAAATAGATAAACCCCATAATTTATTATACCATACCTGTCGACACTGAAACACTTATCAAAATATTCTGTGGATCTATATTAAAAAACCTGAAAAAAAATTAAATTAAAAAAGTTATTATTTCACCACGTTACCAAAAGGCATATGTGAATTTCTTCGAAAAAGAAACTGTACTTACACCTCACAATTTATCGTTTTAATAATAAAAAGTTCATAAAATAGGGGATGTTTTGTTTTTACTTATCAGTTAGAGTCGTCAAATCGTGTTGCATGAATTGAAATTGTACACCGGAAGTAAAAACCGAGAAGTCACGCAGAATCGACTTACGAAAAATATTTTTATTTTATTTAACTTATAATTTGCGACATTAATTTATTATAATAACAGAAAAACATTCCTCGACTCTAAGGATAGACTGTCTGAAAATTTCAATTAAATTGGTAATATAGAAATATCGTTTTATTGATAACTAACGAACCAAGAATTAGATTTATATATATATATATATATATATATATATATATATATATATATATATATATATATATTAGTGTTGGGATAATTAATCGGAATCGGAATCGGGAATCGTAAACATGGGAATTTTGGGCGTATCAGAATCGGTATCGAAATCGGTATCGGAATCGGAAACATTTGTGCCTAATTTCCGATTCCAAGATCGATTCTTTTAATATTTTTAAGCTTAATTTTCCATTGCTTGTACTGATGATAAATCTTTATTGTTTTTAAACCATTAGTAAAACTAAACTCTATAGATCATAATAACATTGAAAGGTGTATTTTTTTATATTTGCGTAAAATTAACAAAATAAAACTTTAAACTTTGCAAATATCCACTAGGTAACCACCAGAAGAATGCAGTTTATTTACTAGGTATCGTAAAAATTGTTTAAAATTAAAGAAATATTTTGTCAATGTTTTGTAATAATATCCAGCATTATTTCTTATGAAGTAAAAATAGAATATAAAAAGTGTTCTTTTTAAACTTGAATTAATTTATTTTATGGGTTTATGCTTTTTTTCTAGTTGGGTTTTGTCGGTTAGGTTTTTGTCTGCTTCCTCACTCAGCATCGACAAATATGACAAGGAATAGACACAACGTTTTGAAAAAAGCTTAGCTTTGAGTTGAATTTGAAATAATTTGTAAGTTTTCATGCTTCCGCGTAAAAAAAAAACAACTTTTAGCATCAAATGTTCTTTTATTCTGCCTGTATCATTTACTTATGCTTAGACTTAGGGATTTCTACGGCACCAGATGCCGTCTGAAGCCGATCAAATGTTGCCAAATGTCTAGATAACGCTTCTCAGAGAGGTCACAGTTAAATAATTTCAAACGAATGGGCAAATTTTATTTTCTTGGGACAGCTTAGTCTGACCATCTTGTCCTTTGAAATTGTTAATATTTTATTGTATCTTTCTCGGGTTTAACAAAAAGTTTGAAATATACATGAATATCTCACAATAAATTTATCAAAGTCTTCTATAAAATACATAAAGGAAAAAGCATTTACAAGTTTGTCAAATTAAAAAAGGAAATCATATCTACATTTCAAAGTATCCTCTCTTCAATGAGAATTTACATTTTTGGGGTGATATTTGTGAACCCACTAAAAACAAAATTAGTTTAGAATTTAGGACGGAGACTTAGTAGTGGATATACATTTAGAGCAATTATTGAATAAATATCGATTGAAAATAGTTCGTTTTTCAAGATTTTTTTTTTTAAGCGAGTACTCCTCCTCCAAATTTATATTTAAAAAAATATCTTGAAATTCCAATTAAAAACAAATAAAATCGATTTTTATAAGTTATGAACACGCTTCGTACTACCGTTGTTATTTTTTTGGACTCCGATGTAAACAAAAACTTATAACAACAACAGTAGTTCGAAGCGTGTTCACAACTTATAAAAATCGAGTCTATTTCTTTTTAAAGAACGCTTAACATTCCAAGCTATTTTTATGTTGAGTGTTCCTATTTACTTGCCTTCCCTAGTTAGACGCAATATCGTTTTTTTTAAATGTGAGGAATATCCATCTCCAAAAAAAGAATAAGAATGGTCCATAAATGATGATTATTTTACGTTAAATTAATATGCGAAACTGAGCTCCCAATATAAATGCTAAAATGATGGGTTTTCTTTCCATCAAGTTTTTAAGGGTTTCACACGTAATCACTTATAGAAATATTATTTCATTTTGGAATGGGTATGTAACTGAGAGTGTTGATCTACAATTTTGTTGTTGTTGTTATTATTATTATTATTATTATTATTATTATTATTATTATTATTATTATTATTATTAATATTATTATTATTTTTAATATTATTATTATTATTATTATTATTATTATTATTATTATTATTGTTATTATTATTATTATTGGCTCACATAGAGCTTTCACACAAGTCAGCAAACGATCTGATCGGAGACCTGTGGTGTTCTCTGAAAGCTGTGACAACAAGTCTCCCCAGACGTCCAACTCTCTCCTCCTCCTCCTTCGATAGCATTTGCAAATAAATTTACATCATCGCAACAGCCGCTTACCATTGATTTCTCGCTGGCAGTGGCCATTGGCTTATACTGGAATTTGAGTGACACTAAGCTTCCCCAAGATTCTAGTTCTCTTCGCACTTGTCCAAGCGTAGGTCTGGCCAGTGCTCCCTCCTCGGTCTTTCCATCCTCCTTGACCCTTCTTGGCTCTTTTGTATCAATCACTTTTCTATTGAGGGGAACGGTGGTGAAACAATAGAGGTATGCATGATGGGGTTGTAAAGCATATTATTATTATTATTATTATTATTATTATTATTATTATTATTATTATTATTAATATCATTATTATTATTATTATTATTTGCATTTTGTTTTTGTTTTCGTTTTTTTTCTTTTTTACGGCATAGCAAATCAATTAAACAACCCACTATTTTTTATAATTAAAATAAAATTTCACTTCATTCACAGAGAGAAGGGAGTGAATGGTTAACAACGCCCGCGCATCCCCATGTTAAAAATGGTTTTCTAAATAGTAACATTATCATTTAGAAATTCGTTCGTAAAAATGGGGGGGGACGTTGTTACATATCTTGTTCTTATATGGTTTTCTCATTTTGCCTTCAAATTATGAAAACTTTCAAGCAGCATGTTGTGCACTAACGACAAACTGATACAATCTGGCTTTGTTTTAAAATCAAAATAAATCTTTTCTTGCATTACAATCAATTACAAGGAAAACATTTCAGAAAAATATACGCAGAAATTATCGTGGCTTATGTAATAATTTTAAAATTTACAAAAAACAAGTATCTAATTAAATATTTATAAATTTTGAAAAAATCGGAATCAGGAATCATATCGGAATCGGAAATTTCGAACGGAATCGGTAATTGTATCGGACTCGGGAAAAATTTTGGAATAGTCGCATCACTAATATATATATATATATATATATATATATATATATATATATATATATATATATATATATATATATAAAAATCATTGTTATAATAATTTTTATAATTTTTATAATAATTGTTAATCGTGACACCCTGCACTGATGATTCTCGAAAGGATGAAACACTAGTGTCTGTAGGTAATTAATAATTATTATTGTAAATAATTATGTCAGCCCCTTTAAGAAATTTGTTTCTTATCGTTAAGCGTTTTCAGTTGAAATAAAGTTGGTCAAGTTAGCTCATATAATGATTAGATCACTCTGACAGATGTTAAAAAACATTTAAAAATAAATGTTTAAATTTCGACAGTATTTATCGCCGTTAACGGTGGCTGTATGGATACGGTTAGCCAGAGATGGCTTCTGTTACCAGGTTCAAATCTATTCACTGGCGTTAATCGTGACACCCTGCACCGAGTGATAATTTCCGAAAGGATGAAACACTAGTGTCTATGGGTATTTAATAATTATTATAGTAAATGATATATATATATATATATATATATATATATATATATATATATATATATATATATATTGAGTAACATAATTGATAATTTAATTAAAATTAAAAATCGGTTTCATAAGGAAGAACAAACAAAATCAATAAATTGTACGATCGTTTCGGAAACGATGTTTTTATTGAGATAGACAATAAGTCTTGGACAATAATCTGATCATTTGGTTTCTGAAACGAAGTCTCCTCATCAGCAAAAATATTGGGTGTTTTTTTTAAGACACCAAAAATAAAACTAGCAATTTTTTTATTAAGGCAGATGTATCTGGAAAATATTTAAAATATAAAGGAAAATGGTTACTTTTTTGATGTTGATAAATATATATGCCTATCGAGCTTATTAAATTGATAAATTGATGTTGATAAATATATATGCCTATCGAGCTATCGATCTACATTACAACGAGCACTGTTTTCTTTTATTTTATTTTAATTGTAGTAATGAATTTACTAATACATTAAAATAAACTCTGCTCTCTAGATTGTTGTTCTAATCCCCTTAATATATATATATATATATATATATATATATATATATATATATATATATATATATATATATATATATATATATAAATTACAATAAGTTTACCAAGGTAATCAAAATAGCAAACTTAAAATATATTATAAATATTAAAGAAGGTCATCTCAACCAGATGTAAAAGCTCAATAAAACCGAAAAGGAAATAGAGCTTATAATATGAACAAATGATTGATAAAACATGTTAAAAAAACATCTTGAAAAAGAGTTAAAAACATATTTAGTTTTAAAAAGGAAGCACTATCCACTTATCTTATGTTTCCTTTTTAAATTAAATATGTTTTTAACTCTTTTTCAAGATGTTTTTTACATGTTTTATTAATTATTTTTCTTATATATATATATATATATATATATATATATATATATATATATATATATAGTTATATATATATATATATACGACATTAATAAATTTTAATTACTTATATGAGGGTTTAAAACAAATTCGAACGTATTTGTGAGATTTAAATTTCAGCATTTTGTATTAAGAATTTTATTGCAAACGACTTTTTAAAGATAGATTTGTTCATGAAATTATTTTTATTGCAATATTTTCAATGATGAATATTTAAAGAAAATTAAAAAGGAAGGGGGAAATCGATCGAAAGAAAAATTTTAAAGATTCCCGAGTAACGCCAAATAGATAGGAATTTTTCGATGATTACATCTGAAGCACCTGCCGAATCTACTTTTGCGCAAACAAAATATGGCGGCAAACACTTAGCTTACTTTTGTTTCTTTCTTCTTTCCAAAATCTTATCTCTCTTTCTCATCTGTTTCTTTATTTCACACTGTTAATTAAGAACTCAGAAACGTTATCTTCGACATCTTGTTTTTCTTGAAAAAAAAAAAAGAATTTCCCTTCTCTTCACTTTCATCTCTGTTAACAGAATCTCTCTCTCTCTCTCTCTCTCTTTCTCTCTTTCTCTCTCTCTCTGCATCCTTTGTTTATTAACTGGATTATATTTTTTATCTTCTTTTCTCTCCCTATCCCTTACCCTACTCATAAAATTCCCTGCCTCAATCTTTACTCATCTTCCCTAATATTTATTTTTTATTATTATTATTATTATTATTATTATTATTATTATTATTATTATTATTATTATTATTATTATTTCTCCGCTTTATTCTTCTTTCTCTCCTTTGTTGTTCTTCTTCTTTCACCGCTCTCATTTTCTTCTCATCCTTCTTCTTTTTCTTTTTCATGCTCTGCTTTCTTCTTCTTCTTCTTCTTCTTCTTCTTCTTCTTCTTCTAGTTTTCACACGCAATAATTTATTGTATTCATAAGCCGAAAGATTACACAATACATTTAGAATAGTGCGCATGCGCGTTAGCCAGTGAGGGGGTCTCTCTAGAAGACACAAACAATCTCATTAGAAAAATTAAAATTTTCGTTTATGTTTTCTTTTTTTATTTCATTCGTTTTTATTCTTTGCTTTCCTTTCCGTTAAATTCTCATGCTCTATTATTATAATGTACTCACTATGAGTTATCACAGATATCATCATCATCATCGTCATCATCATCATCATCATCATCATCATCATCATCATCATCATCATCATCATCATCATCATCATCATCAAAAATAGCTCTCTGACAACAGCGGATCGTATTTCCTGGAGTCTAGTTGATAAATCTCTCCAGGTTTCCAGTCCTCTCCTCCTATTTCGGTAACCTTTGCAAATAAATTTGCGTTATCGCAACAGTCGTTTGTCATTGATCATTAATGGAATTTGGATGAAAATATGCCTTTTTAAGGCCCCAATCCTTTTTGCCCTCATTCAGTGGGGATTTTGTTTTTTTTTACATGGAGGTCACCATTTATCAAGGCCCGGAAGCCAGTCGGGGACTAGGATTATTGCGTGTACAGTAGTCAATGGGATAGCATCGTAGTACTCATTAGTATTGGAGATTTTATAGAGTGCCTTACTTAAGGGGGTTGTCAGGAATTTGTATATGTTGGACTTAAAGACATCCAAGTTGTAGTCAGGTGGGAAGCAGGCAAACGGAAAAGAGTTCCACAGTCGTGCACTTCTAAGAAAGAAGCTCTGGTCATGGAATCTACGTTTGGATTTAGGCACAGATAAAGAGTGGAGAAAATTAATGACAGTAGTTTCAGCTAGAGGGGTGTTTTTCGTGAAAGATTGGCGAGGGGGGGGTGGACCAGAGATTGGAGCTCAGACGAGCATTGCCATGAAAATAACGATTAAACAAAGACAGGCTCGCAACGTCTCTTTTGTGGGAGAGAGACTGCAGGGAAGAGAAAAGAGCATCCCCCACTAAGCCACGAAGTCTATTTTGTACTCTGTCAAGGCAGGATAGGCTGCTTTTAGCAGCTCCTGCCCAGATGTGGCAGCAATACTCCACACTTGGACGTACTTGGCTTTTATACAGACAGAGAATTGCATCAGTAGTGAGATATCTTCTAGAGCGGTAGAAGGATTCCACCATCTTCCCAGTGTCCTTGCCAACAGACCTGATGTACGTGTTCCATTTCAGATCAGGAGTAAAGGTCAAACCCAGGAGCTTGTCAAAACATGGAGCCTCCCCAAGACGAGAGCCATCCATTTCAATTGATGCCAGATGGGCATCAGAGCGTGAATGGTGTAAAGATAGAAGTTTGGTTTTAGATGTATTAAAAGTAACCAGCCACATCTTCCCCCACCTGAGGGACTCCAGCATTAATACTGTGGGCCTCTGATTTCTGCTCATTAACCACTACTCTTATGAACCCATCGGAGCGAAATGATTTAATAAATGAGAAAACATTTCCAGTGATACCGTAGCTGGAAAACTTGTGAAGTAAGCCCTTATGCCATACCTTCGATATGTCAAGAGCAATTGCCCTGGAAAGGAAGTCTTTGTCAAGAGATTCACTAATCCTATGAGATATAACCGTTAGCCCATCTGCTGTAGATCTTGCGGGGCGGAAACCATATTGTGTGTCACTAAGAAGTTTGTTTCTGCAGAGGTGATTAACTACTTCTTTGTTTAATAATGATTCGAACAACTTACTCCTGACACACAGGAGACTTATTGGTCTGCACTGAGAGGGAAATGACTTTTCGCCTGAATTCTTAAATACAGGGCATACTGATAAGGTTTTCCAGGGTGTTGGAAAGCACTTCTCCTTAAGGCAACGCTTAAACAGTTTTGTAAGTATGGGGGTAAGTTCTGGTTGGAGCTTTTTCAGTACTATAACTGGAATGCCGTCACGGCCAGTTGCTTTACTGGAATCAAGGTTCTTGATTAGCTTGGCGACCTCACGCACAGATATTTGTATGTTGCATAGCATGTTGTCCGTTATAGGAGGAAATACTGGAAGTTGATGGACTTCGTCGCATTGGGATAGAATTAACTGCAAAGTTCTTGGCAAATAGTTTGGCCTTGTCTGATGCTGACGAGATGACCCCAGGTCCATTGATGATGGTTAGAATAGAACTTACGCTTCTGTTCAGGATGCTGTTTGCTATTTGCCAAAACTGGTGGGAACTAAGCCGCTGCTCAGCTACTTTGGATTTAACGGACTGAGCATATAGCTCTCTTGCATGTTTTTATTACGCTTTTGCAGTGGTTGCTGGCAGTCGTGAAAGCAGCTTTAGTCTCAGTACATCTATTACATTGGTGGCTATGAAAAAAGTGATTTCTCTGCGTGATGGCAGCAGCACATTCTGGGGAGAACCATGGCTGGCTGTTAGGTTTTTTGGGGAATGTTTCGGATGGTATGTCTACAACTAACCGTTCGGTCAGGTCTGATACTATAGAGGACACATCGTTTTTAAACATGGAATCCAAAGTTAGATCAGATATTAATTATACGGAAGCTATCCCAGTCAGCCATAGAGTATCGATACAGTGCAGAGATACGTCTGAGGACTTATTACATTTCATTTTTATCTTAACTGATACAACAGAGTGGTCAGAGGATCCCAGAGGAGACAGAACGGAATATGAACATAGCTCAGGGGAAGTTGTGAGAAAAAGGTCTAGAAGGCTTGCATGCTGACTGGTAGTATCGTGCACACGGGTGAGTTCGTGAACAATCTGAGCGAGGTCATAGGCAATGGTAAAATCATGACAGAACCTCCCCTCGTCATCTGTCTTATTTGAGTGGGTCAGCCATTCCACATTATGGACATTGAAGTCACCGCAAATGTGAATGTTAGCCGAAGGATGAGCAGACAGGATGTGGCCAGTTTTCTCAGATATACTCTTAAAGATATTAACCCCACTGTTGTGGGGGCGATAGAGGGCAAATATAAATGCAGTGGTGTAAGCTAGTGCAACCCGGAAGCACATATAAGGTAAATTAGGGTATTTTCTGGAGATACCGAACCACATGGAAAGCTATCTTTAAAATAGGCACATGGCGATTTTGGGGGCCAGATTTACATGTTAAGTTAGAGTATCCCTTAATTATTAACTCATCTAGGGAAGTGGTCAGCCCTATGGTTAGTGCCTTTTCTCATCGACCTTTCCATTCCTCTCGACACTTCCAGACTATATGGTGTAGTGCCGGTCGATGCCGACTACTGATGACAACACTCAACATGTCAACAGAAAAAGGCCAATTCTTCTCGAGGACAATGCCAGACCTTACGTTGCTAAACCGACCCTGCAGAAGTTGAACAAATTAGGATACGAAACTATGCCTCATCCGCCATAGTCTCCAGACCTCTCACCTACCGATTACCACTTTTTCAACCATCTCGAAATTTTCTGGGTAAGAAATACTTCAAAAACCTTAGTGATATCAATAACGCCTTAAGCGACTTCATCGCCACCAGAACAAAATATTTTTTTACGTCACTTGTTTTTTCCGTTTGCAAAAGCATGTAGATTCTGATGGTGCTTATTTCAAACAATAAATTTTTGTTGGAGCAGAGATATATTCATCTGGATTTAAAAGAAAAAAAACCGCAAAAACTTATTTGTCATCCTCGTATATATATATATATATATATATATATATATATATATATATATATATATATATATATATACTATAAACTATCTTACGATAGGATAATGAACTTCCAGTGGTTAAAAGTTGATTATTGATTCACTCCTACACTAATTATCTATCTATCTACCTATCTATCTATCTATCTATCTCTTTCGCTCTCTCACTCTCTACACACACACACACACACATATATATATATACACACATATATATATATATATATATATATATATATATATATATATATATAGCGCTGTGACAACAGAATATCCTGTCATTCTTTTGACTCTCGGGTATATATCTGACACAGACGCACTTAATCAACCGAGAACACATCTGTCTATATAAAAACATATGAGATATTAACGGATATATACTCACGAGTGAAAACAACGAAAAGAATATGCTGTTGTCACAACCGTATATATATAGAGAGAGAGAAAGAGAGGGAGACAGAAAGAGAGAAAGAGAGAGAGCGAGAGAGAGAGGCTTGATGCATCTTTACGCATTTATATATATATATATATATATATATATATATATATATATATATATATATATATATACATATATATATAAAGCTGAACGTATGCGTGTGTCTGGCCACGAATAGGCTCGTATATAGTTGACTATTATAGAAAACTGATCACATATAATGATAGAAGATGTATCGAGACACAGGAATGGGTATGTTAGATCTGGCATAATGATGGTTCATTATAATTGTGGGGTCTGCGTACGCGCCTGGTCCACAAAGTATGGAAATAAAAAATTTAAAAATTAAAAAAAAAACTTTACAAGTGTTTTTGATATAGATGTACATAATAATACTTTGATCAGTATGTTTTAACTTAAATAGGGATGCTATAATATAATTGTGGGGTCTGCGTTCGCGCCTGGCCTCCATAGAATGAAAATAGGTACAAACTTTAATATGCGTAAGTATACTTTGATAATTATGTTTCAGTTTGAAGAAATATGGTATAATAAAATTATGGGGTGTTCGTTCGTGACTGACCACCATAGAATGGAAATATGTCACAAAGTTTAACAAGGTTTTTTAATATAGATCCACAGAATATTGTGATAACTGTTTCAGTGTGAACAGGTATGGTATAATAAATTATGGGTTTTATCTATTTAATTTTTACTTTCATCATATTTTGCTTCGGTTTTGATACCCCCAAATTCGAAGCTATCTCTTTACAACCCTTTCTTTTCATAACCTATCATACTTTCATAAATCAGAGTCCATTTTCTGTAGGCTGTTTTTGAACCCAGTCAACGACGGGTATTTTTGTACAGTCCTGTTTCGTTGTATCACAACTCATCAGTGCCGCTAGACTAGCACCTCTCTCAAACCAAGGATTGAACCTAGAACCGTTGTGTTGACAGTCGGCAGTCCCCCCCCCAACTAGACCACGGAAGCGATGCCCGCAAATAATCTGTCCGAATGTCTATTTAAACAAACTTCCGTCCACCATTCATACAGTGCTCAAACCGCCTGTTTGTAAACAAACGAACCGCGAACTTCGCATATATATATATACACATATATATATATATATATATATATATATATATATATATATATATATATATATATATATATATATTAGTGGCCTTGCAAGGCTACAGAGGACACAACCAAACAAAAATAAAATCCGAAAGCAGGAAAATTTAAGCTGCCTTACTCGGACACCATATGTATATAAATGTATGCTAATTTGGGAATACTTTATTGGTTTGAAAGTATAGGTTCTTTTCAATCAATTGTCATACAATTTTAACCATAGAATATTATTATTATCTTTTAATAGCCTGCAAATTCTTATGTAGTGTCGACCCGTAGAACGAAAGGTATGAGCATTTCAATTTTTCGACGCGTAGTCCATATATCCATATGTAGATACGCCACTTTCTGGGGAAATGTTATAAGTTTTAAGTCTAAGGTGGCACATTACTGTTGCAAGATATGAGGGATCATATTTCAATATTAATTCAACGTAAAATGAGCACCCACTTTATAGCCACCTGGGCTATAAAGTGGATGTTTATTTTACGTTAAATTAATATAGAAAAATAATCCCCCACATTATAATTTCTTTATATTTTGGGAACTACTCGTTTCCTGTTTTTTTTTTTTTTTTTTTTTTTCACTATTATTTTCGTTTTCAGCGCACTGGGAAACCTATGATAGTGGTAATTTAAAAGGGTTTTTCATGGGTGGAAAGATACTGAACTTTTACCAATACTTCAATCATAGTCTTTTGTTTTCCTACTTTTCCATATGAATTACAAAATATCCGATATTTCCCCAAAATCTCTGACCTTGATAGAAGAAAGACAAAAAATTGCTGCAATGGTTACAAATGATCTGAAATAAAAGCAAGGGGAGACTTGATTCCCAATATTTCTCATATGTTATATCTCCCCTCTTTTGGAAATAGGGTACAAGTACGAATATCTCCAGTATCAAATACGCCTTGTGCACTGTGAAAGTGACTTTATGTATGAAAACTAAAGAGGGGAGATATAACATATGAGAAATATTTGGAATCAAGTCTCCCTTTGTTGTTATTTCAGATTATTTGAAACGATAGCAGCAAGTTTTTGTTTCTCCGCCCCCCTACCATTAACGCCAGAGGTTTTGGAGGAATATATATATATATATATATATATATATATATATATATATATATATATATATATATATATTAATTCCAGGTTAATATTTCCGGATGAAAAATAACCAACGTAGTTTAAACGAGGTTAATACAATACGAAAGTAGGGAAAGATATACTTTTTATTTCTTTTTACATAAACATTAATATGTCGCTACATATCCATGAGCATGTTTCAGTTAGGTAGTTACTAGTAACTAGATACCACAAGAAATCAATTTCTTGTGCAGCCGAATAAGCTATATCGCCCGAAGAAATCTCTAGTTACTAGTAAGTAGCTGACCGAAACATGCTCATGAATGTGTATGTGTAGCGACATATTAATGCTTATGTAAAACCAAATAAAAAGTGTATATACACACACACACGCACACACACACGAACACACACACACACATATATATATATATATATATATAAGTGAAATTGTCTGTGTGTGTGTGTCTGTCTGTGTGTGTACATTTCCCTACCAAATTACTCTGTCAATTTTCAGTCTACAGACTCGAGATTTGACATAAGGGGTAATAAGATTTTGAGAAATAAATTTATTCGATTTTCGGCCAGAAATTTGGCTGTCGATGGGTTCGAAGTTCAACGATTAAACCTTTGAAAACTATCAAACTCCTTCGCAAAATTTTGGTCTAAACACATGAAATTTTAGATGTAGGTTTCTTGGACATGGATTTAACTTTTTTAATTGATTTCAGCCCAAAACAGTAAATGTTAAGGGGTCAAAAATGTAGTAAATTTTTTTTTAATTGACCTTAACCAGTTTTTCTTCTAAACATTTGCCATTTTACATAAAGTGTATTCATTTGGCTGCCAAAGGGGTCAAGGTTGAAAAGATTTGACCTTTGCGGTATCTAGCAATCTATTCATCAAATTTTAGGTCTGAACATTTTAAATTTTAGATAAAGGATATTTAGACATGCAGCAAACTTTTTAATCAGTTATGGGGCGAAAAGTTGGCTGCCAAGAGGTCAAAGTTGAAAGAATTTACCTTTTCAGACTCTACCAAACTCCTCCGCCAATTTTGGGTCAAAACACTTTAAATTTTAGATACAGGTTACCTGGACAGGCGTCAAACATATATATATATATATATATATATATATATATATATATATATATATATGTATGCATACATACACATATGCACATAAAGATATAAACAGTACATAGGGCCCGAACAAAGCCTGGCTTAACTGCTAGTATATATGTAGAGAGATTATGACTCTGTAAAGACCAATTCTAAACCTGTTCGAAAACATTCTTTATTTTAGATCGTAAAATTAAAAAATAAAAATGAATACGTCAGCTGACCAGTTTCGAAGCCCGCTCAACAGAGCTTAAATCGAGCTTAATTACGTTTTAAAAAGGAAAAAAGGGGGGGGGTAAACAATGAAATGGAGATGGAAAAGCAGGGGAAAAAAGCAGAGGGAAACTAATTATTAAATAGAAACTAGATGAAGCCCTAAGATATTCTCTTTTTGTTTGCAAAGAGAAGGTTTCAGAGTCTTAATATATGTAGTTTCTAGAATTATGAGATGGTAGAGAGAATGCGACCTGCTAAGAATGGAAAAAGTCAGCATTATAATTCGAAGCACAAATACGACTTTTTTTATAAGATGCTCTCCTATAGATGAGCCATGGGTATTGCTCAAAACGTCCGAACGTAGGTAGTTTCCATTTCAAATGTTGGATGAAACATGTTGTTTTACCCTATTATCTAATCTTTGAGGCGTTCTTCCAATGTAGCGCACCCCGCAGCTACATTTGAATAAATAAATAATGGAATTAGGGGGGGGGCGTCTTTACAAATGGAAGATAAAATGGGTTTACAAGAAAAAACAACACGGGTATTTGATGTAAAGTAACATTGTTGTACGACAGAAGAAATTTTCTTGGCAAATCTATCACTAATATTACCTAGCCAAGGTAGGCGTAGGTAGATAGGGTATTTGTCAACAGATGCCTGTTTGATTTTGTTGAAATTAGAAATGTTATTTCTCATTGTAGATTCTACGATTTGCAATCTAAAATCATTATTGCAAAGAGTCTTGGTAATAAATTTGACTTCATCATTTAATTTGGTCTCTGAACATATCATACAAGCTTCATGGATAGGAGTGTTGATAAGATTATATTTTTGTTTCGTGGGGCAAAAAGAGTCCCAACGTGTGCAGAGAACAGTGAACGTAGGTTTACAGTAGATATACGTCAAGAAAACGGAAGGTGTTGACATAATCCTGGTGGTCAAGTATAACAACACCAGAAACTTCGTCAGGTTTAGGGATAGTAATTTATTCTGGCGATGTGTTTTGATGGTATGGAAATGTTCATTTCGCCATTTTGATTCACTAAACGAGACAGGTGTACCTGCATATGAATGAGCAATATTTTATATATATATATATATATATATATATATATATATATATATATATATATATATATATATATATATATATATATATATATCAATTTCGCCTTAAGGTCACTTACCTTACTGTCGGAAACAAGGGAAAGTCTAGCTAATTGAGCAAAAAAGACTTCTAATTCAGAATAAATCTCTTCACGTCCGGGGTTAGAAGGGGGAATGTACAAGTCCAACCCATGGGAAAATATATTCCATTCGAGTTGGGACAACTACGAGGAAGAGATATTAATGGACGTTATATATATATATATATATATATATATATATATATATATATACACTTGTGCCCGATATTATTCATACCCCTCGGATCTTTGAGATTTCTATAAGAATATTGCTCAAACCAGAAGGTAGACAATATTAAAGGGATTTCAAACAATAAATCAAGCATAAGCATTTAATTTAAACTCAACAAATAAATAAATTATGCAAGTTTGAAACATTATACAAAGAAAAACAATAATGGCATTAGTTCAAAATTATTCATACCTCTCTTACTAATAGTCAATAGCATGCCCTTTATTCTTAATAACTGCTTGTAACCGTTTTGGATATTTATCAATAAGGTTTTTACAAGCATCAACACTGATTTTTGACCATTCTTCAATGCAGTAGTTCTCCAAATCCCTCAAATTTCTAGGTTTCCGCTTTTTAACCTCAGTTTTCAATATGTGCCAGAGGTTTTCGATAGGGTTCAGGTCGGGACTCTGGCTAGGCCATTCCAAAACATTAATTTGATTATCCTCAAACCATTTCTTGACTATTTTGGCAGTATGTTTTGGATAATTATCCTGTTGAAGGATCCAGTTTGGTCCTAAATGGAGCTTCTCCGCATCCTGTCTAATGTTTTTCTGGAGTATCTCCAAATATTGCTCCTTCTTCATGGTTCCATCTATCTTGACCAAACTACCTGGACCACTAGCCAAAAAGGAGCCCCAAAACATTAGGCTACCACCACCATGTTTCACCGTGGGTATGGTGTTCTGTGGGTTGTAAGCTTCTCCTTTCTTCCTCCAAACGTAAGAAGCATCCATATGGCCAAACAATTCAATTTTTGTTTCGTCAGTCCACGAAATACTTGAGAAAACGGACTCTGGAGAATTCACATGGGTCCTAGCAAACATTAGACGTGCTACAAGGTGTTTTCCGGTGTGCAATGGAGTCCTTGGTCTTCTTCCTTTCAGACCATTTTCATGCAGAGTCCTTTGCAATGTTTGCCTTGATATTTTTATGCCAGAAGACTCCAGATTTTCTAAAATGTCCTAAGTAATGGTGGATGGATTTGCATTAACACTTCTTACAATATTCCTGGTGGCTCTAGCAGACAGTTTCCTTTTCCTTCCTCTACCAATCAAGTTGTTTGTTGTGTGGTGGCTCTGGAATTTTTTGATGATGCTCTGTACTGTTGCTGTAGGAACCTCAAATTTCTTGGAAATTGACTTGTAACCTAAACCATCCTTATGTGAATTCACAATTTTAGTCCTAAGATCATTACTAAGCTCTTTTTTCTTCCCCATTCTAATAATTTTTATTCTTTTATTGGTTTTCAGTTGATATCATTTTAATTTCTGAAAAATGCAAAAAAACGAAATGAAATTAATCAAAGGTTGTATAAAAGCATTCAAAATAAGAATCAAACAGGAAACAAACAGTCAGAAACTCGATTAATACTGAAAAAATAAGGGGGTATGATTATTTTTGAACATTGCAGATTTTATAAATAGCTGTATATTTCTTTTATTACAAGTATCCCGAGATTTTAAAATGACGAAAATGATCAGAAGAGGTTTATTAAGAATATGTACCAATATGGACGTAAACAATAAATTCTTACAAAGTTACACCTAATAAACTCAATTTTCAAGGGGGGTATGAATAATATCGGGCACAAGTGTATATGAGAATAGCTCAACTTTTTAAACAAAAACCTTTCTCTGTATACAAGATGGAATGATAAAATTGTTGCCCTAGAAAGACATGATTCAATTTCCGTATTAATGAAAACCGATTTTCTTTTTATGGTGCAGCCCATCTACTAGTTGGTCAACTGTATGCAAATCCCAAGAACGATTGAAACTTTCTATCATGTCTGAAAGTGACACAATGTTTAACGAGCGATTCGGATATGCGCCGCTGAGCAATTCATCCTCTCTATCGATCCAATTTATTATAACAGGTCCATTGCCAGCACTCCCAAAATGTACATTCGGATAGTTCACCGCTTGAGGGCACAGCTCAGCAAAGCTTCCGGTCACGATTATGGTCTTTGGTGTGATTTTGAATGAGTACCAAATCATGCCACCTGACATCTTCGAAGCCGGCTTGATGATCAACACAAAAGTGTACCTGGATGTGCTGAAGCGGGTGGTGATCCCCTGATGCAATCAGGTGATCTCTGGCACACCCTGGGTACGGCAGTAGGACTCGACGCCGACCCACAAAAGTCCAAAGAGACACAGGCTTGACTTCAGAAGGACTGCCACGATTGTGTACCCTTCTGTCATTGGCCATCCATCCTCCCCCGACCTGAATCGGCTGGACTACGTCGAGAACATCACCAATATGGCTTTTCACAACACCAAAGCCAGCCTGATTGCCGTCACCCGCCGAGTGTGCCGATCTCTCACCAGCGCTTGTGGAAACAGCATGCTCCCAGTTCCGAACCCGTGTCGAGACGGTGATTGCTGCTGAAGGCAGCTATATTAAATAGTTGTCAGCTCTACTAAATAATCAAGTTACCTGTATTGATTTTTTTCAATAGTTTTGAAATAAAGTTGTAGTCTTGTTTTCTTTAGATCGACAAATTTATCGTTCCACTCAGTATTTGCCCATGTGATACAATATCATTTCATCTGATTTGAATTTATTTTAAGCGCTTCTGTTTAAAAATCAAATCAAGAGTCACCTTAAAATTCCTATCATTTTTTTTTTTTAGAGAAGACTGGGCCATCACTAATTCTACTAAGCGTTTCGCATCTCTTAACAACTATTTCACACATTTTTTCAAAGTCATTTCACCAGAAAACCAGAAAATGTATTATTTGTCATTTTTATATCTTCTTTTTTTTTTTTTCTCTCCCGGAAGCCTTTTCACCTCGTAAATTTCTGGAATTCTCTTTTCGGTGATGACTCTTCATAGGCCGCCCGACGTGTTTCACAATCGTCGCAAAAAGCCATTGTCTATTCTCTTCTATCGCATTTTAATGTGTATCCTTTGACGTGTCTCTTTTATTTCTAATATCATTCTATTAATTTTTATTCAGTTCAATTTCTATCAAACCGTCGACTTATTCCGTCTTTTATTCGTTTGCTGTTTCAAAGTGTCATTCAAACTGTTTGATAATTCATTCTGAATATTCTGTTGCACTTAACTTCTAGTATCTGTCATGCTATTCATTTTTTTTTAAATCATATTTCAGTGTAATTGTTTTTTTTAGATTTTCTCTGTTCTTATTTTCTATTGAATTCAACTTTTCATTTCTTTTATTTGATTCCGTGTTATCTCCTCTTTTAGATTTTCAATCAGTTTTAATTTTATTTGTATATTCCGCAATTCATTTGCCGCCATATTGCCACTTTGTTGTTGTTATTATTATTATTAATAATATGATTATTATTATTATTATTATTATTATTATTATTATTAGTATATTTTTTAATGATTCGTCTTTATTTTATCAATATTTTTTTTTTATCTTTTTTCATATCTTCTCTCATCTTTTCCACAAATTTGATTAGATTTTTGATGGCGTTCTGTAGTTTTGTTCTGTGGTAATCTAATTTTATCTTGACTGCTGTGGGTTAGAGAGGCGATATGGATGGATGGAGAAGGCGCCGATATCGTGTGCAATACATTATGATGGTTACAAATATTTGTTTTCTTTTAATTTTAAAATATTTTATCTTTTTTGTTTCTTTTATTTATTAATCTTAATGAATTGCAATGTTTTCTTTCCTGTTTGTCAGCTTTTTTTTTTGTTTTTTTTTTGTTCGTATATGATATTTCATTTTAAAACGAGCCGGATGAAAGTGTAGTATAGTTAACGACGCTAATGGGTGGGGCAAATATACAATAAATAACTCTAATAGAAATGCAAAAAAAAAAAATGGTTAGATCATTCAAACGCTCCAGAAAGTATCGTACTCCCTATGCAATCTTCTAAATGCACTCTAAGCTGGAGTACTGTTTCCATATCTGAGGAGGGGCTGCTTAGAGCACTCCTTTCCTGCCTGGACAAGGTCACACACCGACTCCTAAATCTGGTGGACGATGCTCTTTTCACATCTCGCGAAAGAGACGTTGTGAGCCTATCTCTGCTCTCTTGTAATTGTCATGGCAGATGCTCGACCGAACTTCACTCTATGCCCTCCTGTAAGACATTCACGGAAAACACTCGCCTAGCTACAACCAATATCAACAATTTCCCTTACTTCTCTCTATTTTTGCCTAAAATCAAACGAAAATTCCATGAGCAAAACTTTTTTATCCAGAACTGCTCATCCGTGGATTGATTATTATTATTATTATTATTATTATTATTATCATTATTATTATTATTATTATTATTATTATTATTAGTAGTAGTAGTAGTAGTAGTAGTAGTAGTAGTAGTAGTACAGTGTTCTGATAATACCATCCATCATTACATTCCAAGGGTTTCTCATACTTTATTCTTTTTTACTTTGGAATCACCACTTATCAAGGCCCGAAAGCCACTCGAGGATAAGAGTTAATGAATGTAAGTTGGTAGTGTAGTAATAGTCAATGGGGTGAATTGCGTAGAATTTACATTGGGTTTGAAGGCTACCATGTTGTGTTCAACTGGGAAGCAGACCAACGGAATAGTGTGCCACAGGGAGGCAGTTATGGGAAAGAAGCTGTGTTCATGCAAACTGCGTTTAGATTCAGGCACACGTTGAGAGTAAGACAAACCGTATATAATGGTTGTAACTAAACGACTGTTTTTCTTTTTGTTAAAGTTTGGCAAGGGGGGGGCATAGATTGGAGTTCACTTGCCATGAAAATAAAGATAGCGCAGACACGGGATCGCAACGTCTCTTTTGTAGAACAGAGCTTGCATGAAAGAGAAAAGGGCATCACCTACTAGGTTTCGAAGCCAGTTATCAAGGTTGGATATGGTGCGCTGAGCTACTCCTGCCATGATGTGGCAACAGTACTCCATTTTAGCGTGTACCTGGCTCTTATACAGGTAGAGGATTGCATTTATAGCGAGATACCTGTTGGAGTAATAGAGTGGTATACCCATTTTTCCAGCGATCTTGATAACAGATTTGATGTATATGTCCCATTTCAGATAAGAAGTGAAGGTTAGTTCCAGAAGTTTGTCAAGATATGGAGCTTCCCAAAGACTAGAGCCACTTATTTCAGTTGGAGCGTTATGGGAGTCAGAGCGTTTATGATGAAAGGAGAGAAACTTGGTTTCCCATGCGTTAAAATTAACCAGCCACCTTTTTCCCCATTACATTACGTTCTCACGATCAGAAGAGAAAGAATCAGAAAGGCTTTGGTCATTGCCGGCCTTTTAAGAGTTGCCATATACTGTGGTGTTGACTGCATAAATGTCTACGAATGATTTAAGAATGTGATTTGGGAGATCATTGACGAAGATCAGGAAGAAAGCTGGGCCCAAAATGGAACCTTGAGGGACGCCACTATGAGATTCTGATTTTTGCCCATCAACAAATACTCTCATAAGCATATCAAAGGAAAAGGATTTAATAACTGAGAGAACATTTCCAGATACTTTATAGGTGTCGATCTTGTGAAGTAGATCGTTACGGCATACTCAATCAAACGCCCTTGATATGTCAAGAGCTATTGCTCTAGAAAAAAAAGACCCGTCGTGAGATTAACTAATCCTACGTGATATAGCAGCTAGTACATCAGCTGTAGATCTCGCAGGACGGAAACCATATTGCATGTTACTGAGCAGGTTATATTTGCTGAGGTAGTTGACCACTTCTCTGTTTATCAAAGCTTCCAAGAACTTACTTATGATGCACAGGAGACTGATTGGTCTGTACTTAGAGGGAGATGACCGATCGAAATTTTTAAATACGGTTGAAGCTTTTTTAGCACTATGACTGAAATACCGTCAAGACCAGTTGTTTTACTGGAATTAACGTAAGCAATTTCGTCATGAGCCGTCATCTTAAATAATTAATTTCTATTCAATTTCCACCATCTTTAATCATAATCGCCTGACACTCATTAATCCTTATCCTTGAGTGGCTTTGGACTTTGATGAGTGGTGGCTCTGTAGTATACAAAGAGATCATTTACTTTTCTATATACCTTTATAATTTTCAAGTCCGGAAACTGACTGCAAGATTTATTATCTATAATTGTGTTATCGTAACTTTTACTCTGTTGCTAGCGTCATACTCTAACACTGCTGTTGAATTTCTTGCGATGTTGTCGAACCCTAAATCAAGGAATGGTTGGCAGTTGGACGAGGCTTATGTCATTATTTTAAGGCCTACAATTAGCGACCCATTCACAAGGAATCGACAGTTACTTCTTTACATGATGATTTGATGTAAAAATGAAGTATGTAATAATCCTCCGTTCAACAAAATTCGGTTTTGTAATTAACAGATTGGACATTCCCAATAGTGAAAAGAAAGAGAGAAAGAGAGAGAGAGAGAGAGAGAGAGAGGGAGGGGGAGGAAAAGAGAAAGACAGACAGACAGACAAACAGGCAGGCAGACAGGTATACAGGCAGACATACTGAGAGCTTTAACTCTTTTCAACTTTTTATCTCGTCGAATATCTCGTCAAAACCCAGTTCAGAATTTCTCAACATTCTATGCGATTGTTCCGCTTCTGGCGCTTACACAATCCCATGCATGTCACGTGTGAACCTTAATCTCCCGACAGTTTACATCCGGTCTTTGGTTATGTGGAAGGTCACAGCAATATACCATTCTTTCTTGTGATCATTCATGTTTTGTTCTTTTTATCTTAACTCTTGTTTCTTTTATTCGTCATCTTTTTTATGAATATTTCTTTTTTATATGCGTTTTTTTTTCTTGTTATTATGAGCGATTTTTTCTTGGTCTGTCAGGCTAAAATTTAGTCTTTTCTTTTTGCAATATATCTTAAAATTTTCTATATACTAAAATAAAAATGTATGTTTTTTGTAGCGCATTATTTTTCATTCATTTATCCTTTTTTCTTTCTTTCTTTCTTTCTTTCTGTATTTCTTACTCTTTCTTTCTCTTCAATTTTGCATAGTTTTCCTTGTTTTTTTGTTTTTTTTTTGGTCCCCGGACAAAAAGAAGGGTGGACCTGGAAGTTGACCTTTGTCCGTTCGTCCGTTCGTCCGTTCGTCCGTTCGTGCGTTCGTCTGTCCGCACTTTTCTCAATAATTACACCTTAGAATTTGTTTTTAATTTTGCACGAACATTAAACATGATATCAGTAAAAAAAAAGTAACAGAACGAATTTTCCGGGAAAACTCCGGTAGTTCACCTAGAGGTGCCTTTCAGGTTAAAATGGCTAAAATTGACACTTTTGTGCTTATTAAAAAAAATGATGCCTTGGATTTTTATAAAACTTTATGAAAAGTTGTAGCTAACTGATTTCTATATAATTTTGTTTGTCCATACTTCGCGATAATTCTTGGGTGTGACCTAGGGGCTCTTTTAGGGCAAATAAAAAGACTCAATTTTTATGACTTTTTTATCATATTTGTCCCAAATTTTCTGTATATGTCCATTTAGCAGTTTTTCATAGTGTTGAACTCAAATTTAAATATGTTAAGGCCTTGGGGATTTTTGGGGTGAAATGGGAGGGGGAGGAAATGATGGACTTAGTCATTTCTTTTTCTGCATGGTGCAGAACTCAAATTTACATATGTTAAGGCTCAAAACTGCACCGTTTGTTCATTTTCACCAGGATTTGACATCCCCTGGGGAATTTTGGGGCTAAATGGGGCGGGGGCAAATTGCTGAACTTAGTCATTTTTATGCCTCGTTCACTGTTTGTCATGTTTTTTACTTAATCATTATTCTAATCAATCATTATTTCGGCCATTTTTTTTTCATTATTACATCCAGACGTTTTTCTTTCTTCTTTTAATTCTTCAACATAATTATCCTTGTTTCATACTTTCATTCACCCTTTATTATTCATTATTTTTCACTCAACTGTTTTTCTTTAATTCTGTCATTCTTTTTTCCACTCAATTCTTCTTCATTATATTTTTTCTTCTTTTACCAAACGTTTCTTCCTTTCCTTAACTTGACCATAAATTCGTTGTTTCTTTAATTCTTTCAACCAATCTTATTTTTATCGTTTTGTCATTCTTTCAGTCCCGCATATTTATTTCATCCTATCATTTTTTTTATCCAATCGTTTTTCCTTTTAATCCTTTATTCTTGTATTTATCGTTGTAAAAGAGCGCAGACGCGCGTATGTAAATGCATGTGAAGTGACGTCACCGATAAAGAAAAAAAACTATAAAGGGAAAAGAGCACATTCGAGAAGACTATCGCGTTATCGGCGTGGATGACATTCGAGAGCAACGTTAGAGACGTAGATGACGTTACAGCCGTAATGAGAAGTCACGAATGGCCGGAATGTTGTTGTTACAACGGAAAAAGCGAATTAAAGTTATTTCTTGTTCTTTGTATACGTTTTGAAACGTGTTGGATAACGTTAAAACTTTTCTTTCATCTGATTCTTTCTCTCTTTCTTTTATTTTCTTTAATTCTTAACTTTTCCTTAGTATGTTTTTAATTAAATATTCTTCTTTTTGGTTTTTTTTTTTTTTTTTTTTTTGTCTAATTTCCTAACATTTCGTCTTCCATTATTTTGCTCTATCATTTTTTTAACTCAAACTTTTTTTTCGTTTTTTCATTGTTCCTGTTTTTCTTTCATTTTCTCGTTCTCTCACTAAATTCTTTTTTTTTCAGATTGTTACTCATATTTTAAAAATTAATTACTTATTCCAAACATTTCATGTCAAATCCATTCTACCGTCTTTTCTTTTTCCTTTTCTGTGCCCATCGTTTTTGTTTGATGTCCCTGCAAACACACAAACGTACATCTTTCAAGCAATTGCCGTTGGCGGCTAATGGATGCCGACGCTCTTCATATTCTATTGTCAAAGATGGAAATTGAGAACTTCAGGAAGAAGCGCCAGGGGAGGGGGAAGTTCAATACAATACTTGTGGTTTGTCTGCAAAAGTTTGCGGGAGTGTACGCAAAGCCGGGAGCGTGCGTGCGACTCTCAGATTTACGTAAAGACAAAAGGAAATGTATCACTGATATTGTCATTCTTCGAGGTAATGTACTTGTACAGTTATGTGCATGTCTGCTTGATGGCATTTAAACACACACACACACATATGTTTGCGAAAATTATTTACATAAAACTCTGAAAACAAAAATAAGTTTTGCTAAAAGGTATAAGACACAGAGACAGACAGACAGACACACACACACACAAACACACATATATATATATATACATATATATATATATACATACTTTCATTTATCTTTTCAGTGATGAGAGTTTATGAGTGCTATCTTATTGGCATTCACCACCTCTCCTGAAACGACATTGCTAAATACCAGTGGCAAGTGAAGTACAGGACGACTGGAAAACAAATGCCGAGATAAGCGGAGAGCACATACAGCGCCTAGAATTCTCAAATGGT
>NC_136502.1:76786298-76926298 GCF_053919585.1 Euprymna scolopes
GGCCATGATCAGTATCGGCTTCTATTGGACAGCATTTAAATGAAATTGTCTTATCTTTAATGTCGAGCACTGGTAGTTATTGTCGTTTCGTCATTGTTGTTTACTATCGATTCAACCAGTGTTGAGTCGCATGTTACTGTTTTAAAATGAAATAGTTTAGCTTTCACTATTCGTGCACTACCATCCATTGTATCGTAGTTTCATATGTTGGTGGATACTGCTTAATACTGGCGATCAAGACGGTGACTGACAGTAAATTTCAAGTGATGTCTCTTATTATTGGCCAGTGGTGGTCATTGATAGGTATTGGCTGACATTGGCAGGAGTGGTGGGAACTGCTGTTTTAGGAAGTGGCTGTTGATTTAATAACTAGGGCTGTGACAACAGCATATTCTTTTCGTTGTTTTGACTTTTGAGTATATATCCGTTAATATCTTATATGTTTTTATATAGACGGGTGTAATTGAGAACGATGAAAACAGAATATCACAGATAAATCATATCGGCAGCAAATAATCTTTTTGAAATTAATACCTTCATGATCTTATGTGGTATATAATACTTCTAAGTGCCGTCCACTTATTTACCTGTTACGTAAGGCAGAAAACAAATCGCATCCTTTCCCATGTAACGAAACAATAAAGAATACATTGGATAATGAAGGTCTTAATATCGTAGAAATTACTTGTAATCGCAAGAATTAGCTTTGCATAAATTAGTGTATTTTCTAGGAATGGATGCTAGTTACATGCACGGAAATGTAAATATGTAACGTTGTAAATGCAAAGTATATTCGCTTTTGTACGACAGAATAATGCGAGAAGCGGCTGATCGACGACTGTGTTGTAATTGGAAATGATAAATTAAAAAATAAATTGTGCCGGCTATATTATGGAAAAAAAAACATTGTTGTGAAACTTTGAGTACAAATTCTTCAGCAATTAGGCCAAACAAGGCCGATAGCCATTAGTCGCGTGCTCTCGTGTAATAAATGAATGCGTGAATGTAGGATTGCTATGAAATTCTTAAAGATGATCAAAAATGACTGAAAATTGGGCTGAAATGACTTAAATAAATAAAAAGTAAATGACTTAGATTGACTTTAATGAACTTAAGGATGAATTGAATGACCTTAAAATGACTTGAATGCTTAAACAATAACTGGAATCCTTCAAAAATAACTTGAATGATCTGGAGAATGACTTGAATGGCTTTGAGACTGACTGGTTGTAAATTGGGTAATCATTTTACATTAAATTAATACCGAAAATTTATCCCCCACTTTATATCACAATACGTACAGCATGCAGTAAGAACTGATACTACACTTTGATCTGTGCCAAAAGGCCAAGAAAAGGATATTTATTTGCTCCCCCACCGAGCAAATTAGGCATAATGCCGATTTTTAATGTGAGGAGTGAAGGGGAAATGGGGCCAACTCCCCGGGGAGTAGGGGAGCTGGATAGTGACAATTGGTATGAAGGGTTGCCGCTACATTGACCAAGGTCTTATATGTGGATTTTCCCCCACATATGGTCTTTGCTTGCAGTATCTGCCGGAACAGAAACTACACTTTGAGATATTAAATCTTTTATTCATGTTAAAAAAATACAGTAAAATTAACGGTGAACAAAAAACTTAGGCACATGGCCAACTCAAAAGGGGGGATTTTGGGGGTCGTTGGTCATCCTTGTCACTCCAGAACTAAACAAAGTCAAAAGTTTCTCCCAGCTAGTATCTTTTTTCACCATAATACCGCATTCACCCTTTCATATTGTGGGACGTCCTAGTAACTCCCAATTTTTAAAACATTTTTTATTGACGAGTAAAAACAAAAAAGATAACAATAAAATGGTACAATAATTCATTTGTGTCGAGGGCGGGGGAAGAAAAAACAAAAAGGTGATTAGTAGGACCCTCCCAACCCCGTCTAGTTGATAGACTGCCCGTTCCACTAGGTTTGTAAAAGGAACCTCGCTTCTGCGGGTCAGTCTCTAGGTGGGGATGCCCTCTAGATGGGGGTGAATGGAGAAAAGAACATTTTTGTGGGTAAGGGATGGAGGTTAGTTTGTATTTCTTTTTCTCCAAGATGGGTAAAATTTAGAGGAAGGGGTGAAAACAAAAATTGCAGGTAAGAGGGGATGGGGATCTTGGAGGCTTCCTAATCGGGGAGGGATGGAACACACACTCAGCTAGCTGAGAGACTACTTGTTTAATTTTACTTAACAGAACTGCGCGTTCCACACCTAGGCGGGGAACACGTATTCAAAGAAACTACACTTTGATCTTGGCCAAAAGGCCAAGAAAAGCTTAAGAATAAGAACAGCATCTATTAACAACAGACCTTTGATCTTAACCAAAAAGGCCAAGCAGAAAAGTATTACGGACAGACCGACAGACCGAGCGACTGACCGACGAATGACGAAGTGACTTATAGAGTCGCTTGCACGCGACTAAAAATGTGTGTAATGATGTTCGGTTAACGGTACGCCATGTTTAAAATCAGGTTAGACACTGTGTAATCGTCTGAAAATCGTGGAACATTGAGAAAATAATGGATTAACAGAATGAAAGAAAACAACCAATGAAATCGCTTGAAAAGCCAGGTGAGCATTGTAAAGGGACTGGTCAAAATTTTCGTTGGAAATGAGGTGTGACAAAAAGTGAAAAACAGTACCGAATGAAATGAAATAATCCCGGATGTTTGTGGCCCCGGTGTATGATTGAAATATGTGAGGAGAAAGTAATTAGAGAGCGAGTATTGTGCTATTCTCTCAATATGTGTTGTTGCAATATTTTGGACGTATTATGGGCTATTTATAAACGATGCTTCTAGGAACTGACGAATCGAATTAATTCGCGTTCTGCTACCAACCAATCAGAAACCAGAATTGCTCCATAAATGTTAAACCTTTTATTTAGCAATTTCGCATAGTTTTTTCCGTCTCGACACGGTTAGAATATTTTGGTCTGTGGAACTGTCCACTGCAAACCAGTCCCCTCTCAAGACTTGTGTGTAACAACGAACCAGCGGAAACTGTTCTGTCTACTGCAAACCAGTCACCTCTCAAGACTTGTTTAGAACAACGAACCATCGGAAACTGTTCTGAAACTGAACATGGCTTACACTTCTAGATATGTGTTGTTTGTGAGAGTGAATTTTGCCGGAATTAATATAGGAAAATGCAATACTGGTTAAAAGGGAAGCGCAATATCCAGAAATATTCGTTATTAGTTAATTTCGAGTAAGCGTATGCTAGAAGGCAATCAAAGTTAACCGGAACTCGGCCAAAGAGGGTTCGTTATTTCAAACTGTGTTGTGGAAATGGCTATCGAGTAATATATGGGTAGAAAAACTAAACATGGACGGGTTCTTGTTAAGAATATTTTCCTAATATAAAGGATTTCCCGGTTACGTTTAGGTGAGTATGAGAAGACACCATGTAGCGAGCGAAAGTCGTGCTACCATGTATTTATTTGGAATGTGGCGCTCCTAGCAATTCATATAAGATAGTTTGATAGCAAACGAGTGTGAATGATAAGTTTGGCAAAACTAATAAACACGTTTAAAACTTAAAGATGCATCTTTACCAGATTTTAAATTTCAGTATTGATGGATTTACAAAAAGGATTTTTTTGTCACGTCACGATGTGAAGTGGAGCAAAATGAACAAAAATCAAACCGTGTTTCGAAAAGGTAAAAAAGGAAGTCGATCTGAGAGTAAAAAAACAAAGCAGTCAGTTTTAGTTGTTTTTTGTTTGTTTGTTTTTTTTTTTTCTAATTAATTTGTGTTTGTTTTCATTTCCTCTAATAAGCGATTTTATCCATTTGTTTGAATCTCTTTACATTCATTCAGCAGCATATTTGGATTTATCTAAGTTTTTACCCTTTCTAGAAATACTGATTCTCCGCATCCTGCAGAGAGATATTCTGTCTTCATTGTGCATCCAAATCCCCCTCCCCTGCTTGCTCCCACCTCTGATCCTCTACCTCTGCCTCTCGGCTTAAAATGTGCGAGAGGTTCGATTAATCGCTTTCAAGATCATTAATTTGGAATGCGCTATTTCCCCGTACTTATTCAATTTATTTTTCTGCTTCTTCTTGCAATTGATTCAATAAGACTTTAGACGGAAAGAGTTTTATTTTTTTGCCTAAGAGGGAGGGGGGTATGTAGTATTTTGACGTTTTTTGGGGGGGGAGGTTGTTTTTGTATATTTTATCAATCTACTTATTTATTTATGCAGAGGTATTCATTCATTTATTTATTTATTTATTTTTGATTTTTAGATACCATATTTTCTATGCGTGTTTACGCGTCTGTGTGTATATATCTCAGAGGTAAGGATTGCGTGTGTGCGTATGTATGAATGCTTGTAAGTTAGTATACGATATATTACCGTTGACACACCGGTTCTCGTCAGATCACTGAAGTTAAGCAAAGTTTAGCCTGGTTATTGCCAGATGGGTGACCATTTGGTAATTCTAGGTGCTGTATATGATTTCCGCTTATCTCAGCATTGTTACCAGTCGTCCTGAACCTCCACTTGCTACTGATATTCAACAATGTCGACTCAGGAGAGGTGTGGTTGGGGTTGCGCAACTCTTGCCACAAAAATTTCACGCGCAGGCACCCTTACTGTGTGTATCAATAGTCTGTCAATACTGAAGGAAGCCACCTTGTAAGTTATTGCATTTATTTCATTTTTTTTCAATCTCCATTGAATGTTTTTCATCCATCCCTCTTTTTACTATAGATACAAAAAAAAAAAAACATTTTGTCGCAGATATTTTCAAAAATCATCCACTCTCTTCGATTGCCTAGTCTTAATTTTAACGTTGTCACTTCTGGTTTTGCGATGGACACACCAGCAAAGACGTAACGGGGTTTTTTTTCACGTTCTTTTCCTCCTTCGCGGTAGAGGTTCGATCCTGCCTGCCTACTACCATTTTTTTTTTTTTTTTTTTTTTTTTTTGCTCAACACACATCTCCAAACACCCGGGCAAAACCGGGCATCCAGGCTAGTGATGTTATAATTATTAGATCACTATGGCCCGATGTTACAACATTTAAAAAATGTTAAAATTTGAACAATGTTTCTTGCGATTGAGATTGGCCGTGAGGTTTGTTCCTTGCTAATTGAGTCAGAGATGGTTTCGTGGTCAGGTTCGAATCTCCCGACAGGCAGTAATCGCGTCACCCTGCACTGATGATTCCCGAAAGGATGAAACCCTAGTGTCTGTAGGTATTAAATTTATTATTGTAATAATTATGTATGTATGTATGTATGTATGTATGGAAGTGTGTGTTTATATGCATAGTCATCCAAGGACAGCGTTTCAATGTTGTTAGGCAGCCATCTGCCTTACACTAAGATCGAAAGGTCTAGAAAGCAGTCGACGCTAATAACCCCCAAGGCATTTGGCGGCTGGTAAAATAGGAGGTATCACAATGATAAACATTATTAAGTGCTGTAAGCTCCATTTGTTTACGCAGAAAGCATTTCCATGTATATGCTAGTGCCATATTTTACACTCACTCACGTTATGGCGGTCTCTTAGTCTTGCCAGATTCCAGGACAAGAATGCATCTAGTCTGGTAGAGTCGATATCATTTGAATAAGATGCAGTATCCCTCCTATGAGGCAGCGTGTAACCCTCATTTAAGGAGATTTTTTTTTCGGAGTTTCGAATATTGTGTTATTTGGAATATTTGGTCAGTGTTTTACTTGTAAGATGAAATAGCCTCATGCACTATTGTTCTGACAAACTCAAATACAGAGAAACCTTAGATTTGAGGAAAGCTTTTAATATGCATTCAAGTATGTGTGTGCTTATACATAATTAAGCATGCGTTTATTAATTTTTAAATATACGCGTGTAAATGAAATTGTGCGCATAAACATGAATTAGTATACGTGTATATACCAATATATTTTGTCAGTTAACGTTTGAATTAGTACAAGCGTATGTAAGCGCGTAAATATGTGTACATGTATAAGTGTGTATATATATATATGTGTGTGTATGTGTGTGTGTGCCTATGTAAAAGCGTGTGTATGTGCATGTGAATAAGTTTATATACACATGTGTGTAAGTGAATGTGTGAGCTTGAATATTAGTTATTAGTAGTCATGTCTACATGTGAGTGCGTGTGTATATGTGTGCATGTATGTATTATAAAATGTAAGTACACACGTGTGAATAACTGTGTATATATATATATGCCTATATATGTGTGAGTAAATATTGTTTTCCTGTATATGTACGCAGTAAACGTTTATGTATTAGTTTCTATATGTGTATGTATGTGTGAGGGTAGAAAAGATGTTGGTGTGTGTATAATATAATTTATATAAGTGAATGCGTGAGTTGTGTATCAGTTGCTTGTTTATATGAATGAGTCGATATGTATACGTGTGTGTGCATGTTTGAACGTGTATGTATGTATGTATTTAGTTTTTATATGTGTAAAACGTGTATGTATGTATGTATGCATTTAGTTTTTTATATGTGTATGCCATTTACTTTTGGTGAGCTTTTAGGAGTGTTAGTTATTGTTTCTTTGCATCGGATTTTTTTCTAAGGCTTTCAAAGGAACATTGCAGTGGATTTATCCGAAACTCTTCCGATGTTCCATTGTTGTCCTGACGTTACCTGCTGGGAGAACCGTGATTTTCATGAGCAAGCTTATCTCTTTGTGCATACATTCGTATGTGTGCATAGTAGACATGTTTATGTGTGTTGTACATGTATGCATGTGTGTATACACCTGCATAAATACGTGTATGTTTATATATATGAACACGCTTG
Source organism: Euprymna scolopes (assembly GCF_053919585.1). Lineage (NCBI taxonomy): Eukaryota > Metazoa > Mollusca > Cephalopoda > Sepiida > Sepiolidae > Euprymna > Euprymna scolopes. The sequence continues at coordinate 76,793,110 of NC_136502.1, forward strand.
TGGGTATTAGTGTGTAACCCGTTCATTGATAAGTTGGCAGGTGCAGCCAGTCAGTGGATGCGAGAAGAAGAAGAAGAAGAAGAAGAAGAAGAAGAACAACAACAACAACAACAGCAACTACTACTACAACAACAACAACAACAACAACAACTTCGTAAAATAGTAGAACCAGCAGAAGACGAAGCAGGATCAGAATTTGAATTAAACAAGGCCGATAGCCATTAGTCGCGTGCTCTCGTGTAATGAATGAATGCGTGAATGTAGGATTGACATGGAATTCCTAAAGATAAACTAAAATGACCGAAAAATGGGCTGAAATGACTTAAATAAATAAAAAGTAAATAACTTAGAATGACTTTAATGAACTTAAGGATGAATTGAATGACATTAAGAATGACATGAATGCTTAAAAAATAACTGGAATCCTTCAAAAACAACTTGAATGATCTGGAGAATGGCTTGAATGGCTTTGAGACTGACTGGTTGTAAAGTGGGTGATCATTTTATATTAAATTAATTTATTAATTAAATTAGTGATCCCCCACTTTACATCACAATAAGTACAGTATGTAGTAAGAACAGATACTACACTTTGATCTGTGCCAAAAGGCAAAGGAAAGGGTATTTATTTGGTCCCCCACCGAGTTAATACAGCACAAGGCCGATTTTTAATGTGAGGAGTGGAGGGGAAATGGGGATCAACTCCTCGGGGAGTAGGGGAGCAGGATAGTGACAATTGGTATGAAGTGCTGCCCCTACATGGACCAAGGTCTTATATGTGGGATTGCCCTCACATATGGTCTTCGTTTGCAGTATCTGCCGGAACAGATACTACACTTTGATCTTCGCCAAAAGGCAAAGAAAAGCGGCATTTATTTGCTCCCCCAGCGAGCAAACTAGGCACCAGGCCGATTTTTAATGGGAGGAGTGAAGGGGAAATGGGGATCAACTCCTCGGGGAGTAGGGGAGCTGGATAGTGACAATTGGTATGAAGTGTTGCCCCTACATGGACCAAGGTCTTATATGTGGGATTTCCCCCACATATGGTCTTTGCTTGCAGTATCTACCGGAACAGATACTACACTTTGGTCTTGGCCAAAAGGTCAAGAAAAGAGTATTGTTTTGCTCCTCCACCGATCAGATAAGGCAAAAGGCCGATTTTTAATGCGAGGAGTGAAGGGGATATGGGGGCCAACTTCGCGGGGAGTAGGGGAGCTGGATAATGACAATTGGTATGAAGGGTTTCCCCTACATTGACCAAGGTCTTATATGTGAGGGTGGTATTTATTTGCTCCCCCACCGAGCAAATTAGGCACAAGGCCGATTTTTAACGTAAGGAGTGAAGAGGAAATGGGGACCATCTCCCCGAGGAATAAGAAAGCTGGATAGTGACAATTGGCATGAAGAAAGAAAAAGAAAAAATTGATGAAAAAAAATAGCAGACTAAGAAAAAAAAACAAAAACAAATAATACGAAAATAAAGAATAATGCAACGGAACGAAAAAGATCCCCTTCCCCCATTACCATATCGCTGCCCCCCCTAAAAAAGAGTAAGACCAAATAGCCAAGTAGAGCCAAGGAGGAAGGAAAGGCCGAGGAACTGATCAGACCTGCACTGGATAAGTGCGAAGAGAACTGGGACCTTGGGGAGGCTTATTGTCACTCAAATTCCAGTGAAGACCAATAGTCGCTCCAACGAGAAATCAATGGCAAGCAGCTGTTGTGGTAATGCAAATTTAGTTGTAAATGTTATCGAAAGAGGTGGAGATTATTGTTGTCACTCAACTTCCAGAACACCACAGGCTATTTTCAAGGAGAAATCGTTGATGATCTGTGTAAAGCTCCTTGTGAGCCAATAATAATAATAATAATAATAATAATAATAATAATAATAATAATAATAACTATGATGATGCTTTCTTTCAGTCTCGAAAGACAAAGGATACCCCCTGTAGGGGCAGTTGCGCGTTTAATTGTGAGGCAAAGGTTGCGCAATCCCAACCACACCTCTCCTGAATCAGCACTGTTTGAGTTCAGTGGCAAGGAGAAGTCCAGGACGACTGGATATTATTATTATTATTATTATTATTATTATTATTATTATTATTATTATTATTAACGAAAAAGAAAAATCTTGCCAGATTGTAGATTTTGCCGTTCCAACAGTCCACAGAGTGCAAGGAGAAAGAGAAGCGAAGCAAATATACGTAACTGGCCAGAAAGCTCAAAAGGATCTGAAGGATGAAGAAACTCAAGACAACGCCACTAATAGTAGGAGCGCTAGGAACAATACCGAAAAAGTTTGAAACATGAATGGGAGAGATTGGAATCAGAGGGATGGCTGAGATGATACAACTAATCCACAGAATTTAAAATGTAATATGCACAAATATCTCGCTGCAAACCTCCCCACATTCCTCTGTCAGACACGATCCAAATGGCAACATTCCTTGTTTGGGATGAAAAAGATTAAACAAAAAAAGTTTTAATATAATAAACTCAACCGTTTTCGATTTTTAAATTATCCGCTCTCTTCAGCGTTCTCTCATTCTTGGACGCGTCGGAAGAGACGGGTGGGGCATCAACACAGGTTCTACGCTTTAAGCCAAGCCATTATCTAACTGTACCGTTTAATATTGTTGTTATTTCCATTATTTACTTGTTTCAGAATCTATGGAGTCGACATCTTGTTTGTAATCATGTTCACAACGTTTCAAACGTTGTACTACAATGCCTTGCTTCAGACGAAACATGTAAATTAATGGCAATTGAAATGTTCTTGGTGTATTTATCACTTATTTGCTTTTGTGAATAAATATATAAAAAATGAAATAAAGCGAGAGAAAGTAATATTGCAATGTATAATGTCTCATTTGGCGATCATAGTTTCATAGGCTATTATTAAATGAAGAAGGATCCAAAATAAAAAGCAAAAATTGAAGAAAGAAGAAGAAGAAGAAGAAGAAGAGAAAGGAAAAAGAAGAAGAAATAGGAAGGAGAATTATTATTATTATTATTATTATTATTAGTAGTAGTAGTAGTAGTAGTAGTAGTAGTAGTAGTAGTAGTAGTAGTAGAAGAAGAAGAAGAAGAAGAAGAAGAAGAAGAAGAAGAAGAAGAAGAAGAAGAAGAAGAAAAAGAAGAGAAAGAAGAAGAAAAGGAAGAAGAAAAAGAAGAGAAAGAAGAAGAAGAAGAAGAAGAGAAAGAAGAAGAAGAAGAAGAAGAAGAAGAGAAAGAAGAAGATGATGAAGAAGAAGAGAAAGAAGAAGAAGAAGTAGAAGAGAAAGAAGAAGAAAAAGAAGAGAAGAAGAAGAAAAGAAAGAAGAAGTAGAAGAGTAAGAAGAAGAAGAAGAAGAAGAAGAAGAAGAAGAGAAAGAAGAAGAAGAAGAAGTGCCCGTATGAATGGGGTCCTAATCTCACTATATACTTTTAACACGTCGAAATTGTTTCGAAATTCTTTTTTTTCACAACTTTATTCGCTGTTTTTATTCGTTGCTTATTGACAAACTGAAAAAGACGAAGAAGAAAAAGAAGAAGAAAGAAAAGGAAGAAGGAGAAAAGAAGAAGAAAGATTAAAAAGAAGATGAAATTAAAGAAAAAAGAAAAAAAATTGCAGAAGTTGTACAAGAAGTTGACTGAAAAATAAAAAGACGCAGTAGTGGTAGTACTACTAGTACTACTACTACTAGTAGAAGTAGTAGTAGTAGTTGTGTTGTTGTTGCTGTTGTTGTTGTTGCTGTAGATGAAGAAATTGAAGAGGGAAAAAGTAGAAGAAAAATTAAAAAGAAGAAGTGTAAATTAAAGGAAGGAAAGGCACAAGAGGAAGAAGAACGAAGTTATAATCGAAGAAGAAGAAGAAGAAGAAGAAGACGAACCAAGTTGAAATTAGAGAATAAAGGAAGAAAAAGAAATTGAAAAAGTAAAGAGAAGAAGAAATTATAAAGAAGAGAAGGAGAAAAGAAGACGTAAAAGAAAGAGCAGGAAGAGGATGAGAAAAAAGAGGAAGAAAATGAAGAAAACGAAGAAAATGAAAAAAAGAAGACACGTAAAAAATGTGAAAATACAAAATAAAGAAGAAATTTGAAGAAGAAGAAGAAGAAGAAGAAGAAGAAGGTGGATAAGAAATTTAAATGATGATGATGATGATGATGATGATGATGATGATGATGATGATGAACAAGAATGAATGAATGCAAAAACTGAAGATATCAGGTAAGAATATCGATTTAATAAAGACAGAAAGAAGGAAGAAACATGAAAGGGGAAGCACAGCAGGATTCGGAATTGAGATAAAAACGTGTTTTTTTTTTTTTTTTTTTTTTTTTTTTTAAGCCGATATCAAAGTCGATGCAGATAACAGAAAGATAAGAAAAAAAAACAGAAGAAAAAAAAGGGGGGGTAATAAAGATATCATTTTTTATGCTTTCTCGTCTTTGTATTATGAAATAAAGAAGCAAATGTCGAACGCCGGAACAATACCTCGCTTGGTGGTTCTTACGTATCCCGCCATTTCCTGTCGTTTCATGAAAAAAAATGTTGCAAAGCCAGCCTCCGACAATGGAATCGATTCCCGCTGTTATCTCTCCCAAATGTTGCAAGCGATTCACCAAAGATGTTCCACAACCTTAATTAGATTCTAGCTAGGAAAAGTCGTTCTTCGACCTACCGAGCTGGCCTTCTTCAAGGGGAAAAAGCGACTTCCATTCCTGTAAGGAAGCCAGTTACAAGAACTAGGAAAACAAAAGAAAGTCTACAATATTTGCAGCAGGCTATGTTCAGACACTCATACTGTTTTTTTACGTCACTTTTAACTTGTGTCTCCACAATGGATGAGTTAGACATAAGGCTAGTGTTTAATGCAAGAAAAAACTAGCTACTCAAATAGAAACAGTATGGCTTGGTTAAAAAAATCAAAATTTTCCTAGTCTTTAAGGATTTCACCATCATCAATTGACACACCAATTTTCATTAGATCAACGAAGTTAAACAAAGTTTAGCCTGACAAGTATCAAGTGGGTGACTATTGGAAAATACTAGGTGCTGCATGTATTTACATAGGTGGATATGTATAATAGCCCACAGCTAAACGCCCTTGCGTTGTATATTTTCAGGTCACTCTTAAGCAAGGTGTAACTTGTTGACCTCACTCTGATATTCTGGAGGGTTAGCATCCTGGGCATATATTGAGTTCCTCGGTCGTGACGAAAGCAATCCACCTTTGAGAATGAAACTTTGATAAAATATTAAAACAAATTAAAAAAAAAAAAAACGAATAGAGAGAGAGAGAGCTCGTTTGCCCTATGCGGCAATCTTCTAGTTCACTGTTGGGGAACGCACCTGAACTATTCCATGGCGGCACTTCCGTCCATGACGTCAATTCCGGGTAACGAGAACCGTTTTGCCAAGGAGACAAATACGCAGAGAGTATGGTTATCAACACAAGTCAAGCAGTGAGCAAAGATATTGTTCAACTACCCCTTTTATGTATTTTTGTTAATACATATTTTTTTGTTACTGTGTTTTTCCCGCCGACTATTCAAACACCACAACAATCATGATTAAAGTTTCTTTCTTAGAACGAATCGTCTGTGGAACGCAATATCGTGGAGTTGCCTCCTATCTGTCTACAACATGATCGTTTTTAGGTCCAATGAAAACAAATTCGTTCCTTATGAATGACCAAATTCTACTTAATTTACACCATCATTACCAACAAAAAGGGTTTATCTCGTCGTCTACCAAACACCAATAAACCGTTGTCCTCAAGTAGCATTTGGGCCTTGATATATGATGGTATTTAAGTAAAAGAAAATGTCGAAAAAAAAACGGAAAAATGTTTATAATCCAATAATTAATATGATAAGCATCATGAAAAAGGAAAAAGGGTGCGAGGAAACATATACGGAATCTAGTATATCTAAAAAATGAGAATGTGTGTGAGGACATTCCCAACCTATATACTCAATGGATTTTTAATCTACAGACTTGAAATTTAGTATGTAGGATATTCAGACATGTGGATAACTTTTTACTTCGTTTGGATCCAGGAAAACATGCTGCTAAGGGGTCAAAATTGAAGATCTGGTACGTGAGCGTTCTCAAATATATATATATATATATTTACTGTTTTCAACTGTATCACGACTGCGCATGCAGTTTTCTCATATTAAGAATAAGTAGTTTTTTTTTAAACTCACTTAAAGATCGTGTAAATCTGGTCTGATGGTTATCGTATATTACTCACTGTCTTAGGTTTCGGTTTCGATCTCAGCTCGAGTATTTTTATTTTTTTACTTACAAGAACTGAACTGTTTACAAAGACATAATACTTACATATGACTCAAACTACACAGAATACTAATTCACATGTCTCATTTTTTTTTTTTACTTTTATTAAAAGAATTTAACGCTACGTTTAATACTTACGGTATTTCTGTTTACTAGCGGGGCCTGTGGAAATTCCACAGGGTACTTATTCATATGTAATAAATTGAAGTTGGCATTCTGTAATATACGCCACAATCACATTGACAGACCAGTTCTCGCCAGATCATCGGAGTTAAGCAACATCGAGCCTAACCAGTACTAGATGGGTGGCTATTTGGGTTGGCGAGGCGCTGTACGTACCGCGATGTAAAATATCGGGTTGAGAAAATGGCGCGGTCTATCCTTCTCTCGAGGGTAGAGGGGGCTATCTTAAAACGTGGTAGGCAACTCGTCTAGAGATCGCGTCACGATAAAAAAATACCCTTCATAGCCTCAGCGATGCATCAAGTATTCAGGTACGGACAAGATTTGAATTACACTACAAACTCGTGTAGTGAGTTCAATCGCGGTGGCGGCCGCGCGGGATAGCATTCTGTAAATGGGGACGCTCTGATATTAATCTACCTCTTTTGTTAAAACTGCAAAAGTATTTATCTAAGCTAGTTGAGACGCCCGGTGTAGATCGGTACTAAAGTACTCTTAAATACGTCGTTTTAGTTTTTGCAGATATCGTATATATTATTATAAAGTTAATGTTCTATCGATTATTATATATTATAAAGTTAATGTTCTATCGATTATTATATATTATAAAGTTGTGATTTAAAAAATGGAAAATGTATATCCATATGATTTGAATCGAAACCGAAATGAAAACTTATGAGAAATAAATATATGCGATTTTCAGAACGTGAGAGATTGTATATAATAAATTCCACAGTCAAACAACGTCGCAGCTCACAAGAGCCACGACAGTCAACGAACCGGAATTCCAAGACTCGAGTTTCGCCCTCATTTGGGCTCATCAGTTAGACACATCCGAACTCAGGATTCGAACCCCGAGCATCTTGCATGCGAGACAAGCACTCTACCGACTGAGCAAACGCCCCGCACACAAGAATTTCGATTAACCAACACACATCAAGCAAACCGCGCCGAGATCCGACTGTGAAATGAACCTACTTCGTCTCAACAAGCGACGCGGCCATCCAACCAGTCAATAACCCAAGCCGATGTCTCACAAGTAGGAGTTTTTAACTCGAAAGGACGACGCCATCCAGCAATTCTAACCAAACGAGCAACTTATAATAGGATTTTCAGAATGTGAGAGATTGTATATAATAAATTCCACAGCAAAACAACGTCGCAGCTCACAAGAGCAATGACTGTCAACGAACCGGAAGTCCAAGACTGTGGAATTTATTATATACAATCTCTCACATTCTGAAAATCCTATTGTGAGCTGCGACGTTGTTTAGCTGTGGAATTTATTACACACACACACACACACACACACACACACATATATGTATATATATATATATGTATATATATATATATATATATATATATATATATATATATATATATAAACTTGAGTTCCTTCAGCCATAATCGAAACCGAATCCAAAACTTATGAATTCTTGATAAAATTATTTATAAAAAAAAATAGATTATTTAAGTGTCATCAGCTATAATCGAAATCGAAACCAAAACTTATGAAGAATTCTTGGTAAAATTATTTATGACGAGAAATGGAAGTCCATAACAATTAAACGACCCGGATGTATGGATGACACAGAAAATAACACACGCTATCGTATTAATATATAAATTATGCATAAGAACTCTCTAATAATTAAAATATCGGCACAAAAGGAACAAGATTTAATATTTTTATATTACGCCATATTGAACAAGCTTAATGCTATGTCATGTCTTCATAATGAAATCAAAATTTGAAAAAAGGTTTTGAAAACAGATTCTACCTATTTGCAGCAAGGTCGACTCTCAGTGTTTCCCTGCCTTTTTTTTTATCTTTGTGAAACACTTCCAATAATAGAGATGTAGCAAGGAACCCCTACATAAGAAAATATTTTACAATCTTAATTAGTTATTTTCTTTCATCATTGAAGCAATATTTTTATGGTAAAAAAAAATTGTGTTTCTTAAATTTAATTGAAATTTTGGACTTAAAAGTCAACGTATTTTTCTGACAACTTGTTCAAACATATAATATCTGTATATTTTTTCCAGGTTTACTGTCCTGGATATGACCTTAAACTGTATCCGATGGTGAGGCCCCAGCTTGCGGGCTTTGGGGAGTGTGGAGCCACCCTTTAATTGCCATTCTCCCAGGTCCACACTGACTCAGAGTGGAAGTACCTGTTAGGGTCCCAACTGTGAAAAGTACTTAAAAAAATGTTCTATCAAAATGTTTTTCTTTAAAATCACTGAATTCGACATTAAATAACCTGAAAAGTGTTGATATGCCGTAAAAAACAACAACCAAGCAACAACCAACCAGGTTTTTCACAATTCCATAATAAATGTAATAATTAATTGTACACGCAATAGCAATCAAAAAAAAAAAAAACATATATTGGCATAGAATGAAATATACTTCTTCAATGTAATACCATACCACATGAAATCGTTGTCTCTATCACTCAAAACACTTTCTCATAGCTGAAGCTATTCTCTACCTCTGCAAGTCTACTATCAGACCATGTATGGAGTACCCTGCCATAGCATAGCCTTGAGCCCATGGAGTAGCATAGAGCATCCACAACTTTTGTAGATGCTTTTTTTAGCGAGGAGTTCTGTTTTTCGGGATGAGGGTGCTGCCCCCTACCCTAGCTCAAACTTTCTAGAAGGTACATACAGTGCCTAGCCTTTCCAAATGGTCTCCATTTTGCATTTATAAAGTTCTGTTTATGTTTTACGTATTATTAATATTGTACTAGCTTGTTTTCAAAGATTACAATGTTGTGGAATTCTCATTGCTTACTGTATTTGTTTTTATATCTACAGCCTCCGTCTTTTCAAAACTAATGTCAATAGGAACTTCCTGTCTTTGTAATAAGCAGTTTTTGTTCTTGTTAGCTCCTTACAGCAAGTGACTTCAATGCTTGTCTCGAGCGATTTCCTACATCTCTTTTCATTTTTATCTTCGTCCCATTTTTTTCTTTGCCCCTTTTCTGTTTTTAGTCTTTTCCTTTCTTTTTTCTTCCTTATCCCCTTTTTTTCTTTGCTTATCCTTCTTTGTTTTTATTTCTCTCTTCCAGCTTTTTTTTTTCTGTTTTCTATTTCTTTATGCTTTTTTTTTTTTACTTTTCCTCTCTTCTTTCCTTCTTTTTCTTTCCTGCGTTTCTTTCTTTTTTTTTCTTTCGGTTTTCCTTTCTTTATTTACTTTCTTCTACATTCCTATTTTATTAAATTTTCTCTTAATTTTTCATTTTTTTACTTTTTCCTTTCTTACGTCTTTACCCTTTTCACTCTGTTTTCTTTTCCCTTCCTTTCTTTCGTTCTTATTTCGTTTCTTCCTTACTTCCTTTCTTTCTATCTATCTACTTCCTTTTATTTCTTCTTTCCCTCCTGTTTTCTTTCCTGACCCTTTTTACTTCTTTCTTTTTTTCTTTCTTTTTATCCTTTCTTTATTTTATTTCTCTTTCCTTCTCTCTCTTTTTTGTTTCTTTCCATCCTTTTCTTCAATTTCTTTCTATTCGTTTCCTTCCTTTCTTTCTTTTTTCCATTTATTTACTTCTCCCTTATATCATTTTTCTCACATTCTTCCTCTCTTTCTTTTTTCTTTCCTTCTTATTCCTTTCTTTCTTTTATCTTTAATTTTTATCTTTCTTTAAACCTTTCTTCTATTTCCTTACTTTTTTTGTTCTTTTTCCTTCTTTTTTCTTCTCTCCTTTCGATTATCCATCTTTTTCTTCATTTTATTTATTTTTTTCTACTTTTCTTTTCCTTTTTTTCCTTCTTTCCATTTTTATCACTCCCCTCTCTCTCTCCCTCTCTCTCTCTTTCTCGCTCTCTCTCTCTCTCTTGGTTTCTTTATTCTCTTATCTTCTGAAATATCCTTTCTTTACTCTGTCCCTTCCTTTCTTTTATTCTTTCTATCTATTTTTATCTCCTCCTGCTTTTCTTTTTTTCTTTTACATACTTCTTCCTTCTATTCTTCATTTTCCCTTTCTTCTTTACTCCTTTCTTTTCTCGTGCCTTTCTTCATCGTTCTTTTCTTCCCTTCCTTTCATCAATTTTGGTTTCATTTCTTTCTACTTCCGCCCTTCCTTTTCTTTCTTCCTTTTCTTTCTTTCTTTCTTTCAATCTATAAAAAACCAAAAATATATTCACGTATTAACTTCATTACTTATCGTTTTCTTCAATCACACATCGTCTAATTCTGCAGTCCTGAATCATATTCCTTTACTCAAAATCTGATTATCTTGTGCCAACCCAATTCAATTAAACAGAGCAAATAACAAGTCGTCGATTGGAAAAGCGGATCAGACGAATACACCAATATTAATGAACTCATAACAAAAAATATAAAGAAATAATAATTTGCAAAAATATTATTTTACATCTTTTTTTTTTTGTGTGTGTGTATAAAAATGACGATACAATAACGTAAACATTTTGGAAACTCGCAACCAGGAATTATTTTGCTTTCTTGCGCAGTTTTCTTCAAGCTCGCAATTCATCTTCGTCCTCGTCTCCCCCCCCCGACACACACACACATACACGCGAACTGGACAGTACTTTCTGGCTAAATTCCAGCCATGTCCACAAGGGCCATCTCAGCACTGCTCTGAGTGAATTGTTTCAGAACACATCTCCAAGCTCCTACCGCCAGCAACCGCAAGTAACCATCTATTCTTCACGCCCGACCCCCCTCATTTGGTTTCTACGCTTTACAGTCGATCACTCAGTATCTGTCCGGGTCTTCATGGACCTGTATGCCCGTAGGCAGGGGTATATACGTATCTGTATATATATATATATATATATATATATATATATATATGTATATGTATATATATACATATATATATGTGTGTGTGTGTAAGTGGGTGTGGGTGTGTGCGTGTGTGTGTGTAAAACTATGCATGTACTCATATACGTATGTATACATATACTTCTTCGTATATATATATATATATATATACATATATATATACACTTCTGTATATGTACACTTCTGTATATATACACATACAAACATACATACTTATATAGAGACAAATCTATATACTATATATACATATATATACTTATATATATATGCATATATACACTTCTATATATTTATGTATGAATATGTATGCGCATGAATATAGACATAATGGTAACTGTATAGATGTATGTGCATGTGCATGAATACATATGTGTGTGCGCACGCATATACACATAAAAAATACTTACACATATTTGCGTATAAATATCCACATAAATACACAAATACACACATATACATACATGTGCTAATATTTGTTATTATATGTATGCATATATATACCATTCTAAGTGTATATAGGTGTATAAACATATATATATATATATGCATATATATATATGTGTGTGTGTTTGTGTCTGTATACATATGTACGTATGTAAATATTTACTTATGTTAAGATCTCAGTGTGTGGGTTTAAGTGTGTAGGTATATTTGTGGTTATGTATGGTCATGTGTAGGTATATTTGTGTCTATGTATGGTCATGTGTAGGTATATTTGTGGTTATGTATGGTCATGTGTAGGTATATTTGTGGTTATGTATGGTCATGTGTAGGTATATTTGTGGTTATGTGTGGTCATGTGTAGGTATATTTGTGGTTATGTGTGGTCATTTGTACGTATATTTGTGGTTATGTATTGCTGTGTGTCAATTATGTAGGTTATTATTCAATATCTGTATGCTTAAAGGTGTTTGTGTTTCTAGATATGTGCATATGCATGTATCTGTATATATGTATATGTATATGTGTGTATATATGCACAATGGTATATTTTGTTTCCATATACGTAAATATATGTGTATATATGTATATGTTTGCATGTATCAAATGCATTGTCTGTGTTTATCTTAATGTGTATGGATGCAGCTATGTGCCTGCCTGTATATATTACCATATGAGTCTATCTGTCCGTATATAGATACACACGCACACACACACATATATATATGTGTGTGTGTGTATCTATATATATATATATATATATGTATATACATATACGTGTGTATGTGCATATATACATGTGTATACATATACATATATATATATATATATTGGCTAAATTATCTGTGTGTATATTTGTGTATACCATTATATGTTTTAATGTATCTAGATGTGAGCCTATTTCGTGTACGAATATTGCCTTGTTAGTATTTGTGTGTTCCTATATATTTAAATCTATACGAGTCTGACTATGTGCGTGTATATGTTTATGTGTTTTTGAATAAAGATATCTATATGACAATACATATGGGCGTTAAAATTTTATCATGCCTATGTGTATGTCTCTTTTTTTGTATATATGCATGCTTGTGTGTATATATCTCTGTGTGTATATATCTTTGCACTTATAATTGTCTCAATATCTGTATGGGTATATTAATCTATATGTGTGTATGGTTATCTTTAGATAACAATGTGTGCATGTGTGTTGGCATATGTGTGTTTATAACCATGTGTATGCCAGTATTTGCAAGTGCGTATGTCTTTGTGAATGGGTCTACACTTGCATGCGCGTATGCATGTGTATATGTGTGTGTATGTCACACCGCCCTTAATTATCCTGTTCTATTAACCGGCCACTGTGACAAGTTGCCAAAACAATCACACTTCCTCCTACCTCAGAAACCCTGCACCTCTACCCTGTCCATCTTCAAGCTCCACCTAAAGATTCCCCATACAATCAGAACACACTCCCCTCCATCCATCATTACTGCACAAATTTCTCAGGTGTTATAACGAACTTGCAGAGGGAAAATGATGGGTTACACACCTTTTACTCCCCCACTCCATTCTCTCTCTCCTTCTCTCTCTCTCTCTCTCTCTCTCTTATGCGCTCTCTCTCTCTCTCTCTCTCTTTCTTTCCTTTTTTCTATCCTTGCCTCTCGTCATCACTACCAACTCAAAACGAAACTGCGGTGGGAGTCTTGTCTCGAAAAACAGATACTTATATTCCTCACATCCCGACCACTGCACTTCATTCCCCCACCCACCATCTAGGCCAAACTTGGTTTAGGAAGATTTTCACGGAAAGACATGGGTCAGAATATAAATGGGTCATGATTGGGTTGATGTTTAAGGAATTAGATTTTGTAATTATCGCTGGCCGCTCACCGCATCCTCTCCCTCCACAACCTCTGGGAAACTAACTTTGTTCAAATTTAATTTCAAACAAAAACAATCTTCATTTAATCTTTCCCAGCCACGAGTCTGCCCTTATAAAACCCCGTCGATTACTAGTACTTGGCATCACAGGTTCCTTTCATTAATTCTTGTTGATTAATTATTAGAAATTCTATAGAGGAAAAAAAACGAAGATTTGGAACATTACTAAATCAGCTCATAGATTGTCAGCAGTACTCAATAACTCAGCAGATTTTAAAAATGACTCAAGAACCTTATAACTTTTTATAACTACTCAAACACCCTGCAGATTTTGAGCCTAACGCAAGCATGATACAATATTTGTGCAGTAACCAAGAACATTACATATTTTTAATATTAATTAAGAGCTTTGGTGATTATGAGTATTTTTCAACAATCATACATATTTTGCCACATACTTTAGAAGTTTAGGCATTATGAGCACTGCTAAAAAAATGTGCGGGTTTTGAATACTATTCAAAAACCTTATCGTTTTTAGCACTATTAAAACACCAGTCAGATGTTGAACCTAACTGAAGAACCAAATCTATTTTGAGCATTAATAAAAAAAAATATATATATATATTTTTACTTCTACTCAAGAACATTGACGAATATGCAGATTAATAACGTTATGTTTTGAGCACTACTTGAAAAGTCTGTGCATTTTGAGCACTCCTTAATAACTGCAGATTTTCAGCATTATTAAAGAATCTTGTGGATTTAAGTAATACTTCACATGCTAAGTCGCCTCAAACACCCTATCTTAGCTTTAGTCAAGAACCATAGCTTTAGGACTTTACCTATTTTGAGCAATCATATGACATTTTTAATACTATTCAATAACCTTGATATAATCACGAACACTATCCAATAACGGTATGTATTAGGAGCACTATTAATAAGTCTACAGGTTTTGATATCGTCGGACAAGATAGAGGTGGGTCGTAAGGTTTGCTTTGACGGAGTTTCTCTTGAAAAATCTATCAAAAATCAGGTAATTATCAAATCAATATGAAATTTTTACTGATTATTAAATAAAAAAAACCCTATTATTATGAAGGCGTATTTTTTTCATATTCGATATATATATATATATATATATATATATATATATATATAGGCTTTGAAGTTTTTAACCTTTAAAACTATACAAAAAATATTTTTTATCATTCGTTAGAAAACCATCTAGTCAGTAAGTTATTTAATCACCTGCAATCACTGCATCAACTCGCTCTCGAATTTACTATAGTACCAATAATTTATTTTTCAAGGGATCATCAGTTGTTTATCATGAAACACTGTTTCATGGATTTAAAAACAAAACAGTATATTACATCATGGCTCTCCACCTGTGTTGATCAAACACCACCACCCTTAATCTTAGGAAGAAGACATGTTACAAACATTTGATCAAATTTCCTATTCGTAATTTTAGTTACTAACCTTTTCATACTATAAAAATGAATTTCTTACCTGTGCGATTCATCAATTTCCACAATTTAAAATGGATATATTTTTTAATTTATCAGTCTTGTATTTATAAGATTACGGATAATCAATTTAACTACTTATCGCCCCCACTATGAGTAGTATTTAGTATATTTACATTCTTACTTATTTAAAATTAGATACATAGAGGTTAAAATATTTGTACATATATACATTTTTTTATTATTATAATTTTATTATATGTAATTATAAATACATTTTATACATTGCTAATATAGTTGTTTTTTAAATATATACATACATACATATATATATATATATATATATGTATATATATATATATATATATATATATATATATATATCTTTTTACATACATAAATCCTTTTCTTCATTGTTGGTTACTCTTACATTTAAAATAAAATGCCGGACGTGGACATATACTTTATATAAGGAAGGATGAGGAAAAGTATAGAATAAAAAAGAAAAACAAAAACAACAGTGGCTCATCAAATTCTGAGACTGAGAATCCGAATTTTGAAATTTTGTTTAATTTTCACCTTTTGTGTTTTGAATTGTGGAATTCGTTTGATATGTTATTAGATTAAATTAAAGATCATTAGATTAAATTAAACATCATTATTAAAAAATGTGTTCATTATTTTTACGGAAAAAAACTATTAAATGTTTCAAAATAATTTTTATCATTTTCTTGTAGAAAGCCATGTTATAAACAAATGAAGCATGCATGGTCCTCCGCTAGTGCACCGTGAACAAGGCATAAAAAACTGACTAAGTTAAGCATTTGTCCCCTCCCCATTGAGCCCCTAAAGTCTCCAGCAGACTCAAATCCTGGTGAAAATGAACAAACGAAGCAGTTTTAGGCCTAAACATATGGAAATTTGAGTTCTGCATCATGTAAAAAAAACAAATGATTAACTAAGTTCATCATTTGCCCCCCTCCTATTTAGCCCCAAATGTCCCCAAGGTCTTAACATATTTAAATTTAAGTTCAGCACCATGAAAAACTGCTAAATAGACATATACATAAAATTTTGGACAAATATGGTAAAATAGTCCCAAAAATGGAGTGTTTTTATAGTCCTAAAAGAGCCCCTGGGGCACCCCAAAGAATTATGGCGACGTATAGACAAACAAAATTATATAGAAATCAGTTAGTTACAATTTTTCAGAAAGTTTTATAAAAATCCAAGGCATCACCTTTTTTTTAATAAGCCCAAAAATGTCAATTTTAGCCATTTTAACCCGAAAGGCACTCCTAGGACTTTTCTTAGAAAATCCGTTCTGTTACTTTTTTATTCATATCATGTTTAATGTTTGTGCAAAATTTCAAAAAATTCCAATGCGTAGTTATTGAGAAAAGGGCGGACGGACGAACGGACAAATGGACAAGGGTGAACTTACAGGTCCACTCTCCTTTTGTTGGGGGACCAAAAATAAAAGTGTTTAAAACTAGAAGTTTAAAAATTATATTTTCTTTTCTGGAATTTGTTGTTTAGGTGAAATCTCTTTGGAGTCTGGTGGCAGATAAGCGTTACAAACAGTTGTTTTCTTATTTAAAGAAAAACCGCTCAAAAATCATAAGATTGTCGTCTGCGTATTTGTTGACATCAGGTGACTGAAATTTATATTACGATTATACGCTAACAAAAGATAACATAACCTCTTTAGAGAAATGTTTATGAGGATTATATCTGTTACATAGTTGTTGAATAGAAGATAAATTATCTGTTATATCGATCTAGATATCTATTTATCTTTGTATCTGTTTATCTAGTTATCGATTTATCTATCTATCGATCTATCTGTCTATCTAATTCGCAGTAAACAAGAGATGAGATATGGAGCTATGTTTTGATAAAAGTTGTCAAAACATGTAAACTAGACAAGCTGCACCGGAAGAGAGTTGACCAGTATCGAAGTACGTGTCTGTTGTCACGTGTTCTTGTAAGCTGAGAAAATAGATGAGTTCAAAAGAGGACGTAGAACAGAGCGGACGGTTTAACAGGTCGTCCCTCCTCACCAGAGAGGAAGCTGACGTGTCTCAGAATGAAGACTAGAAATAACCACCACAGCAAAGATATTCACTTCCCATTCTTCTGCGATCGACACATTGGAAGTAATAAAAAAACTATCTAAACCCAACCATCGTCTTGGAGTTAAAATGCATTCGTCCACAGTTTACAGATTCCATCCAAGAACAGATGAATTCCCAAATGGAATAAAAGACCAAAGACGAAGTTTAAAAGTTGATGAGGTATGTGGAAATACCTGTATGTGTTTATGTGAATGTCTGACACACACGCACACAACACACTTAGACGATCACGGAACGTAAATAGACTGCGACACGATAACTTAGGGTTCAGACAATGAAGAAGCCACTACATAGACATTTAGTAACATGACACACAATCTAGCGACGTTTAAATGAACACCACTCCACAACGTAACATATCAAGAAAGTAGATATGTTATTTAAACAAAGGATTACAACAATTTTTATAGTCTGTTTACATTTCGAATACCAAATAAAAACACGATAACAAATCGCTGATTAGATTTTATTTAAATATTTTAATTACATAATGTATGTTATGTAATCACATTCGAAATAAAAACGAAATGAATAAATATGTTTCAGAAATTTCAATAAAAATATTTCTTCAGTAAAAAATAATTTTTAAAAATATAATTCTTGTAAATAATCATAAAAAGTTTTATATATATATATATATATATATATACATGAAGTGTAATTTCGTTTTATTTTTTGTAATAATTTTACAATTTTGTTAATCATGTGATCATGTCATCATCATCATCATAATCATCATCATCATCATCATCATGCAGTCCGTCAGTCTTGACGATGACTAGTTGGGGCCTCAGTGCTTTATCCTTCGGTGTTGGTGTAGTCTCACTCCATCACCACAGGACTTCCCACCTCGGCTCCAAACTTGCTTGCGCGGTTTAAGTGCAGCATCTTACGCATCAGATAGGCATCCTCTGAACCTCCAATGCTGATGTCCAGTGGAGCTGACCCGCGACAACTGGCATCAGAGGAGGCCGCAGCTTCTGACCAAAAGTAATCCCAGTGAGGTAAACAGTTGCCCTATCGAGTCCGCTACTACGTCTTTACTTTCTGGATGAGGCTCCATTGCCTTTTAAGGAAAACTGCAAGTTCCGCTCTCTTAGCCTTTTGCTGTGATAAGGCCCACAAGGCAGTGGTGTGTGATTTTGGGGTTCGTTACCCTAGTCTTCGCCCAACAAGGGCACCCACAAGACAGTGGGGTATGGATTGATAGTATGCTAGAGCATTCCACACGTCGGTTGGCCGTAACGCACTACCTTTGGGGTCCCCTACTACTCCGAGATCTCCTAAAAGTTAAGCCTGGGCCCGCAAGGCACTCAGTTACCGTGTGTGGCCAACGTGGAGGCATTGTTGGGGTCTTGATGATGGAGAGGCTATGTACTTTCAGGGAAGACTTATGCATAGCTGCTTCCTTTTCACCACAAGATTAGCCAACGGTAGCATGTAATGGAGTTATAAAGAGTTTTCTTTTAGTATTTTGTGTTGAAAAAGTGTGCTTTTTTAAACAAAGTTACTGTACACGTAAATAGTTTTTAATTTTGTATGTTTTTGAATATGATTACTTAATAATTATTATATGATAAACTTTGTATTTTTCTGAGTTATAATATATGAGATTTTCAGAAGTTAAAGCCCCGATCTTTGAGTTAAATTACATTGTCACATATTAGTCACCCTATATCGGTGACGATTAATTTAGCTAGCGTGAATTTTAATAGGGGTAACACTGAGTGCATAATAACCTAGATCCGTAAAATAGAATTCTTCCACAGTTAAATAAAAGATGGGTAACGTAAAGCTGAGACATGAAGCAAAAGATACAGATTCCGTAGACAAAACAAAGAGGCGATCAAGCATGATGTCACGCTTTTGAGCAGAAAGAAATTTAAGGTTTTCAGATCAGTCTCCTCACTGGAAGCATATGACCGAGACACGGCTAAATATGTAGAAAACTGATACGCTCAATGAATGTTACCAATGTTATCTGTGCGTGTCACATTTAAGTTAGAAAGTTAAGTTAAAAAATAAATAAAAAAAGCTAGATAAGGTAACATTAGTTTCCTTCTCCTGGGTAAATTTTCACCAAATAAAAACATATGTGAAAACTCTCAGTGAACGTCCCCTGCTGTCTTTTTGAATGAAAATAGTTTTATTAGTCTTAGTTATATAAACAGCGACGATGAAAATAAAATAAAAACACTTCGTATATAGACTGTAAAGTCGGTTCTTTCCTAATAAAATCTAGAGGAAAACTCAGCAAACGTCCCTGTGTCTTACTTTCTTCATGAAAAGTTTTTTTTCTTAGTTATACAGACGATACTCATGAAGATAATAAAACGTCCAGCAGATCGCGCTTATTTTGCCTCCTGTCACATCCTCTCCAACATGATCTGCAAGGATCGGCCACTTTAAGTGAAAGAGTTCATTATTATCCATAAGGTGAACACCACAGCAATGAGAAGAGCCTAGACTAAAGTTTATTTACATCAAATGTGGTTGGAAGCAGACATGTTAATAAGACAGGGGAATCGAAGGAAATAAATCCTATGAGTAATTCGATAATTAAACGCAAATATAACGCAGTATCAAGACATGAACTATTAGTTATTAATTATTTTAATTAATAGTTAAGTTATAAACGTGCCAAATTAAATTCATATAGGAAATTAGCTTTCTCATTATATTACCGCCACCGTTAATACCAGGAGTCAGATTAAAAACTAGTGAAATCAGATAATAATCAAATAATGAATAATAATAATAATAATAATAATAATAGTAGTAGTAGTAGTAGTAGTAGTAGTAGTAGTGGGCTAAAGAAGAACTGAGACAGCTCGATCAGAAGACATGGAAACTCATGACCGTGCACAACGCACTACATCCGAAGGACGATGTTGACTAACTATGTGAAAAGAAAAGACGGCGGGAGGGTACTGGTCTGCATAGAAGACTGTTTGAATGACACCGAAAAAAGAACTAGAAAAATACATAATGCAAAACACTGAAAGAATAATCATGGCAGCTAGAGACACGGAAAAAACAATAACACAGAAAACAGAAAGACAAAGGATAAGACAAGAAAAGTGGGAAGAGAAACAACTACACGGAAGATTCAAAAGGATGACAAAAGATGAAAATAACGAAAACGCTTGGACATGGATGTTAAAAGACACATAAGCCGAGAAACTGAATCCCAAATAACCACAGCACAAGATAAGTCGATAAGAACCAACCACATCAAAGCAAAGATCAACAAAACACAAGAAAACAGCAAATGCAGACTCTGTGAACAAAGAGACGAAAAGATAAATAATATAGTAAGTGAATGCAGAAAACTTGCTCAAAAGGAATACAAGAAGAGACACGACCAAGTGGTAAGGGCAGTACACTGGGAATTATGCAAACAACTGCATCTCGAACGCACAGACAACTGGTACAAACTTAAGCACAAAATCCTATGCGACATGGATATACAAACTGATAAACTCGTGCAGGCAAGAAGATTGGATATCGTGATATTTAACAAGGAAGAAAAATCCTGTCAAATCGTAGACTTTGCTTTTCCAGGCGACCACAGGGTGAATATCAAAGAAAAGGAGAAACGGAGCAAATACACAGAGCTAGCCAAAGAGCTGAAAGGGATAAAGAAGATGAAGAAAATCAAAATAATGCCTTTTTTTACATGGGAGTCACCACTTATCAAGGCCCGGAGGCCACTCAGGGATAAGGGTTATTGAGTGTACAGTAATCAATGAGATAGTATTGTAGTAATCATTAGTATTGGAGATTTGATAGAGGGTCTTACTTAAGGGGGCGGTTTGTCAGGAATGTGTTTATGTTGGATTTGAAGACATCCAAGTTGTAGTCAGGTGGGAAACAGGTGAATGGAAGAGAGTTCCACAATCGTGCGCTTCTAAGAAAGAAGCTCTGCTCATGGAATCTACGTTTGGATTTAGGCACAGATAAAGATTGGGGAAAATTATTGGCAGTAGTTTTAGCCAGACGGGTGTTTTCGTGAAATATTGGCGAGGGGGGACGAGAGATTGGAGCTCAGACGAGCACTTGCCATGGAAATAACGATAAAACACAGACAAGCTCGCAACCTCTCTTCTGTGGGAGAGAGGCTGCAGGGAAGAGAAAAGGGCATCTCCCACCAAACCACGAAGTCTATTTTGTACTCTGTCAAGGCAGGATAGGCTTTTTTAGCAGCTCCTGCCCAGATGTGGCAGCAGTACTCCATCCTTAATAGTAAGAGCATCCTATAATAGTAAGAGCACTAGGAACAATCCCGAAAAACAATTGGGAAAAAATTGGGAGAAATTTGAATCAGAGGAATGACTGGAAAATACAACGAACAACAATAATGAAAACAGCTGAAATATTAAGGAACTCCCTTGAATGTGGAGACTAACACACATGTGCAAAAGCGCGGGCCAGACAAATTGCAGCAGAGGCAAAACATGAAACGCTACATGAAACCAAGAACATTGTAGCCGCATATCCATAAGTTCTCTAACCCTACCCCAATTACCACATTACTGACCCCCCTAAAAAAGTGATACCAAACAGCCAAGTAGAGTCAAAGAGGAAGGAAAGACCGAGGAGAGAGCACTGACCAGACCTCCGTTGGATAAGTGTGAAGAGAACTGGGACCATGGAGAAGCTTATTGTCACTCAAATTCCAGTGACGACTAATAGTCGCTGCCAACGAGAAATCAATGGCAAGCAGATGTTGCGATAATGCAAATTTATTTGCAAATACTATCGAAAGAGGTGGACAAATACTGGAAATCTGGGGAGACTTGTTGTCACTCACCTTTCAGGGAACTCTACAGGCTATTTTCAAAGAGAGATCTACGATAACCTGTGTGAAGACTCCTTGTGAGCTAATAATAATAATAATAATAATGATAATAATAATAATAATAATAATAATAATAATAATAGTGGTAAAATATATAAAATATATATAAAAATATATAAAATAATAAAAACAACAGAGAATGCAGTAATAATAAAGAAAAATGCAGTAAAATGAAATGTATCATTTATGATAACAAATTATAATAATGATAAAATAATAATAATAATAATAATTAAAATATTAATAATAATAACAACAACAATAATAATAACAACAATAATAATAATAATAATAATAATAATAATAATAATAATAATAATAATAAGAAGAAGAAGAAGAAGAAGAAGAAGAAGAAGAAGAAGAAGAAAAATAATAATGATAGTGTTGGGCATATAAAAATATTAATGACAGTGAAATGATTAGTAAAAGAAAAAATAATAAAATTATTACAAAAGTAAATTGATAATCGCGATGAAAAACTAGAAATGTGATTAATTTAATAATCAAATAATAAAATGGTAGAACAATAGTGAAAGTGCATAAAAATTGATAAAAACTAAAAAAAAAGTAATAAAACTTATGTAAAATATAAAATACAAAATCAACTAAAATGAATATATCTATATACGCCTGTAATTTTTGTTTTTTGTGTATTGATATTTATATTAAAATCCCTTTTCTCTATTAATGTAAAAAGAAAACATTATTTTGTTATAAATTGGAGTGAAATTGCATTCATCTCCAAAAGATCTAGCTCATTCTTGTAAACATTTATTTTAATTTATTCTTCATTGTTTTTTCCTGTTTTCTTATGAAATGATCATCTTTAGTTAATTATTACATGTAATCATATTCATGCAGATATTCTACATGATTTATACTGGAGTAATATTTGCGTAAAAAGCTCGAAGTAAACAAAAACCTCTTGCTATATATATTTATATATGCACATACAATTTTGTTTGAAAATTTTGCATATCAAACTCTTCTGTAAGTTTTTAGTTTACAAACATGAAACTTAATATATAGGGTATTCGAAATAACGCGAAACTTTATATTTGGGTTTTAGCCGGGGAAAATCGGTGCAAAAGAGTGAAAATTAAAAAAAAAATCTTATTTGCCAGGTGAAGGTCGACCGACGGCATTACGAATATGCACGCGTAACGCAATAGCTATTGGTTCATGTTTTAATTTTATAGCTTTGCAGCAAACATATCTTCATAAGCAGGCATTAACGTAAAAGGTAAAAGTAAATCGTAAACTAAACGTTTTGGTTTTGATTCTTGGCTATGGCGCACGACTCTTAAAATTTTTAACTTCATTACTATATATTGGGCCCAATTGTCTATAATAACAAATACGAAATATGCATTAATCAAAATATCATATTTAAGCGCATTTTACAGCCGGGCAATGCCGGGAGACCTGCTAGTAGATAGAATAAAATAAAAGATTAACTATAGAGTAATAAGTAGGGCTATGACAACAGCATATTCCTTTCGTTGTTTTGACTCTCGAGTATATATCCGACACAGTTAGACACAGTCAATCAACCGAGAACCACATCACTCTATATAAAAGCATATAAGATATAAACGGATACACACTCGAGAGTAAAAAAATGAAAAAGAATATTCTGTTGTCCTAGCCCTAGTAATAAGTATGAAAGCAGAATAGTGATGAAAAACTATAAAATAAGTAATAGTATAATACCGTATGCATCAGTTAATATAGGAGTTAAGTACAAATTATTAGTCCTCGCGCGAAAGCACAGGACACAAAATGTTTTAAATAATAATAATAATAATAATAATAATAATAATAATAATAATAATAATAATAGAATAACAATAACAAAGTCTTTCACTAGCGAGGACTACTATTGAGCGTAACCAGTTATACACTCCTTTTGAAATTTTCATCACTATTTTTTTCGTTATCTACTGAATATTTTTGACGAAACCTATATGAAATATGTTCCTTATTAAATTGTAAAGATTTTCTATTCTGAAAGAAGTTTTTAAAAAATTAATCTAAAAAAGTTATTTTAAAGTTTTTGTTAAAAAGAAATTCAGATTTTCTTATTATTCAGATATGTATGACAAAGAAAGAGTTTCACAAAAGAGTTGTGGAGGGAGGAGAATTACAAACTGAAACAGAGAGAATATTCAGACCTGTAATAATACAAAAGGAGGTTGAAAAATGAGTTGTGGTGTGAGGAGAAATACAATCTGAAATAGAGAGTAGGAGAGTATTTATAAATACATGCTAAATCACAGTCATCTTTTTTAAAATCCAAATTAATAAATTAAATAAAATATAATATTAAAAAGATAGGATACAAGTTAAAAAAGCATTTCATCCAAGGCATGAAAATAGTTAAACAAAATGTTTTTACTATAGGCTTTAAAAATAAAGGTACAATAATCAATTTGAAATTTATTTATCTTTAAAGTGCACTTGTATACATTTTACACAGTAATGTATTAAATTTGCATACCTTACTTTGTAAAATTTATAAAAGTACACTTTGAAGATAAATAAATTTCAAATTGAATCTTGTACCTTTATTTTTAAGGCTTATAGTAAAAACATTTTGTTTAACAATTTTCATGCCTTGGATGAAATGCTTTCTTAACTTGTATCTAATAAAAGTAGATTTGTGTTGCTAAAAAAGTAAAAATTAAAATAAAAAAATAACATTAAAGAAAAGATGATAGCAAATTAAAGTGATAGTAAAAAGGTTTATGGTAGAAAGCAAATAATAAAAACCTATAGTAAGGAATGATAGTTGGGAATTGGGTGCAAAGTAAGAAAATCTACCAGGAATAGAGGAAGTTTATAACTATAAGTAGAAGATAGAAGAAAGCATATATGATGGTTAGAGTAAACAACGAAGATCGGATAGAAGGAGGTGTCGTAGGGGGGGGCTCTGTTTCGCAACATATTTAACATTAATAAATGAGAATAGATGAGGTTATAGGTCGACGGTTATAAACAGTTTATAAAATTACAAGTCAGGTATGCATCAAAATCAATCCGGCTTATTGCATGTAAATAAAAACAGGAAATCGATGGAATACAAAATCGTATTTTGTAGGAAGGAGGTCTAATATTGTCGGGAGTTCATATGAGTTTAGCGACAGGTAGTGAGATATAACTGCAAGGGTGAAAGGAGGCAGTCTAAGAAAAATTGTGATCACCCGTAAAAACACAATTTGACCGTCTAAATAATCCATAGCGATGTAAAGTAATTATAGTTCAAATTTTATAGGCGAGTAGTAAAATGACTAAGAAAATGGTATCTGTGGTGTCCGTAGATAATTGAAGTTTCATTTTTTTATTAAAGAGTTTGTCTTTATTTTTTTAACCTAGTAATAAACAGTTTTCCACTCAAACACAGGTAACAAGGCAAGTTGAGAGATTTGCAAGTGCTTGTTTTCCTCAAGATGCCCTATTACCCTACTGGTCTCAGGTTTTGGTCTTTTAAATTCTTTTATTATGTGACGATACATATTCATTACTGCAATACATTTTAATTTGACGCACAATAAACAAAATATATAAGACCACAGTGTGGTACCTGTTCTGATGCTACACTTCATTTAATATGTCCCTAGGCTATAGAGGAGAACCCTTTCTATACTAAAACAATTTTTTGCGCCTTTTGGGGGAGCTGGTTTTATCCCACATTTAGAACGACCTTTGTGTCACGTTTTTCTTTTGTGAGGATGCAACTAAATACAAATAGAAAAAGTAGATATGGCCTTCAAGCTAAGACCATGGTGTAGTATCTGTCCTGATGCTACTCTCAAGTTCGTTTGTTCTTAGTAAATGTAGGAAAAACCTTTCTATATCAAGGCAATTTTTTATTTTTGCCTACTCTTAAAGTGACCCTATTTGGGAAGCTGGTTTTCTCCTTACATTAAAAAAGACCTTGTGTCACATTTTGCTCTTTTTGTGAAGCAATAAAATAGCAATAGTAAAAGTAGGCTTTTAATATCAATGTCAGAACAAGAATAAAGCTCAACTGTATACTCACACCTATGTAGCATTACATTTTTACAATCATAACAGTGGCAGTATGATAAAATTTACCAGCTTAGGGTTAGAGTTAGTGAAGCCTGTTGTTACACGTCGCATTACAAGGCTCAAATTAAGCGGAATAATTAGTTGCCAGTGTGGTTAATATTAATTAATGTCTGAATGCTTTTTAATTCTTTCTCTTTTTTATATATGAAACAACGGTTTGTCATTATGATGCATCGCAAAATGAAACAAAATAGCAGACAAAAAGTTCTGGCGTTCATTTGAAAGCAATGTCGACATCTGATTTGGGGACTTTTCATTTCAAATCTTAGCAAATGAGACAAACAAAAGGTTCATGATAATTTTTGGAATTGCAATCGTCATCAACTTCCGTCGCTTCGTTTTTCTTCATGCGTTTTTATTATTATTTTAATTTTTATTTCGTCTTCTACTTTCCTTTTCTTCAATTTTAATTTATGTCATGGATTATTAGGCATCAAATCATCGTCCCCCCTAAAAAAATGGGTTACTCATCCTTTAAACTTAAGTATTTAAACAAACACGCCCCCCCATCAGGACACCATTCAAAAGAAATCAACCAATTATATTCAATTGTTATTTAATTGTCACTTATAAATGTTAATTCGTACATATTTAAACATTGTATCATTATACTAAATGTGAGTTGATCAACGTTTGTTTTCTTAAGGCGTTTTCCCAACATATTTTAGCTATAAATATACTCATCTCAAGACCGGTAAAAATAATTCCAATAATCCAAATTTTGTACGAATTTCATGTCTAGTTACGAAGATTAAAATCTAAATTATATAATGATAATTATTTTTTTTTTTTTTACAAAGGAGTCACCACTTATCAAGGTCCGGAGGTTACTCGAGGATGCGGGTTAATGAGTGCACAGTAATCAATGGCTCATCAAGAACTTGTTTGTGTAGGACTTAAAGGCGACCATATTGTAGTCTGTTGGAAATCAGGAGAACGGAACAGAGTTCCACAGGCGTACAGTTCTTAGAATGACAAGAAATTTTGTTTCAATTTGGGCCAAAATCCATTGGCTGATTTTGATTTTAGAAAATGTCTAAAATTTAAGACTTAAGAAAAATAAAATAAAATTCAGGGAAAAAGTAAATCGTAAGCTAAACGTTTTGGTTTCGATTCTCGGTGGTGGTGCACGAGTCATTTTGTTTTGAACTGTTTAAATCATTACTATATATTGGGTCCAATATAATATAATAATAAATACGAAATATGCATTAATCAAAATATCATATTAAAGCGTATTTTACGACCGGGCAATGCTTGGCAATGCCGAATGGCCTGCTAGTATTTATATAAACACTATCAAAGTGTCTGTGCATGAAGATTCTCTGTAGGGATGAATTGCGGACGCCTCTGTATAGCTTAATTTTACAAAACATATCTCCATACTTTACTAAGTTCCACCCACCTATTGCCCAATGTTGAAATAAATACTCAAAATCTATGCATACTTTATGATATTATTTTATTAACATCCTTGTCGGGATGTTAAACACAAGGTCAAGTGGGGGATTGAATGACAGTGTTTCTGTACAACGGACTGGATTCGAACTTAGCACGCCCAGGTTTTCAGTTCGTGTTGTTTACCACTTAGCCAAAAAGAAATAATGATTATATCAGGTGTGTGTATATGTGTGTGTCTGTATGTATGTATGTATGTATGTATGTATGTATGTATGTATGTATGTGAATGATTGTGGTTGCTGGTAGTCTAGTGAGATCTCGTTTACATTTATCGTTTTTTGAATGACGTATGCTTGTATATAGAGTGATTTCCTGTTCTCGTTTTTTCCTTCTAGAACCATTTGTACGATGCCTCGAGGAGCGATAAGTATGATGGGGGGGTGTAAAGACATTGAATGTTGGTAGATATTAAAAGTGCATAATCTGTCGTGAGATTAGAAATTCTACAAAAGTATGCATCATAATGCGATGACAACTGCCATATCAAAATTTATATTCCATCAGTGATTATTCATCGTAGAATGCAAGGCTTCATTTTTATCACACATTAATTTCTCAAACACAAACATAAGACACAATATGCAAGTTTCGCTTTTAATAACACGATATTATTGACGTCTACACTGGCCAAAGAAACAAGATTGAATTACAGTTGCTGCTGCTGCTGCCGCAGTTGATGATAATGATGAAGACACTAAAGCCGTAAATAGGATAAAAACTAACAGAAATCAATGAAATGCCTCATAAGAAGAAATTCTCGATAAGAAACACGAAAAACTAAAACAAGACATAGCAGCAAAAGGCAGAGGACCACGATGTTAACGATACAGTGAAAAAATATTAGGACTTTTGCAAACGATGAAAGTTAGTTTTATCAAAACGTAAACCGAAGAAGAACAAGACGAAAACAACTCTACAGAAAAAACAAAAAATGGGGGGGGGCAAGATATGGGGAAAGCGACAAGTCTACAACGGAGGCATCGTTTGGTGAAAAACATAAATAAAGAGCTTCAGGAAATTGAAGAAGCTAAAGAAACTGAAATTTCTGAAAAAAAAACACCGACAATCTAGGTGACCCTTACGATAATGGTATATTGGAGGCAACAAGCCACAATGGAATATAGCAAAAGAAAAATCAGAACCTGACATTATATGGTAAGGCAAAGCCGGATAAGATGTATTTACAAGAAAAAAATAGCAGAATGGATGAACAAAGCGAGAGCTAGATTAATACAACAAAACACAACAGAAAGATTAACCCAAGCAACTTCAGAGCAATAACCTGTTTATCAACTGTGTAAAAAAATCCTAAAGAAGAAACAGTAATTCACATAAATACAGAAAACAAACCTAAAAGGTATACAAAAAAGACAGACCTAGGCAAACGTTTACGCTTTCAAGATACTGAAAAATGGTATAGACACAAACAGTATTAGCTGAGCTATGGGTGTGTCCAACGTATTCAAGCAAGGAAACCGACTATGATAATAATCAACAAGAAAGAAAAACTATCGTAGATTTCTGCCGTTCAGCCGGGAAGCTGGATGAGTCAGAAAAAATACACAAACCATGATTATGAAACAGGTATTGTATGAAACTTGTATTCTTTGGATTCGTCGAATAATTGTTCTCATCTTAGATGTTATTTTCATAACGTTTCGGCCGATGTCACCTCCGACCTACTTCAAATGTATTTTGTTGACCTTGGGAATCTGTATGCACTTTTAATGAAAACCTTTATTCAAACAACAGTAGCTTACTCTCATTCCGTCAGATTTGACAAGTTAAAAATCTCAAGTAACTGATAAGTGTATTCTTTGTATTGTCCATAGTGAGGATTGAACCTTCGACCTCCAGAAAACTGTCACTTATAATTGGTTATTGCTTAGTAATTATATTCGTTGTACCATATGTCTTTGTGGAGCAACCAGTCCCAAGGTTCTGTAAAATTTCATACAGAACATCTGGTCCGTATGAAGTCCTCATCACGGCTATTCTAAACTGCAGAATCCCTCAGTTTTCTTAATATGCTCGTATTTATTATTTCACTGAGGAATTTTATTATCAACGTTTCCAATAACCATACAACTATAAAATCGTATATCATTAGTACCAAACCAACACAAACAAAATCCTATAATAAGTAGGACTATGACAACAGCATTTTCTTTTAATTGTTTTGACTCTCGAGTGTGTATCTGTTGATATCTTATATGATTTTATATAATGATATGGCTCTCGGTTGATTAACTGTGTCTAACTCTGTCGGATATATACTCGAGGGTCAAAACAATTATAAGACTATTCTCTTGTCATAGCCCTAATCATAAGAGACGTCCCCAAAGTAATGCCTCATATTTTTTTCATTTTACCGGAATGGATCAGAAGAGATTGCGAATTAAATTGTTATTATGATGAGATTATACACGCATGACCTGAAAATTTCATCTCCCTGTTGCAGATATTGACATTGTGAGACTCTAAAAAAGCAAAACATGTCATAGACGTGCGTCAGAAGCAGAGATATATCATTGAATTGTGTCATGCAAAAAAAAAATGAATCAATCAAAATTCACCGGAGCCTGTTGAGCGTTTGTTAGGAAATAGGTCGAACCTAAGAAAGAAATATGGTAAATTATATTGTAGACACGTTTTACCGGAAGTGAGGTTCAGCTGATCGGATCTGCGTGGGAGTCACGTGATCAGGTTAGCTGGAGTCAGGGAGTTTGGGTTTGGACGTAGAGAAGAACAGACGGCTTAACAGGTCGTCCCCTCCCCTTCGTTGGGGGGGGGGGGGTGCTGACGGGTGTGAAAATAAGAACCAAGCAAGCAAATATATTCACTTTCCATTCTTCTGCGATCGACATCTGGAAGGGGAACAAAAAACTATATAAAACCATTCATCGTCTTGGAGTGAATGAATATTCGTCCAAAAAAGGTTTCCAGTCCCCCCCCCCCAAGAACAAGATGAATTCCGGGTGGACAAGATCAACGACGCATGAAGAAGGTATGTCCAAAATACATGTACCACACGCGCACACACAAAAAGTATATGAACAATTAGATATGAATATATCACAAATAGACAGAACATTAGACGATTATATAACGGTCCCTTTTATGATAACAATATAACACGTTTACGAAATCGCTGCAGTTGATGTCAGCACAGTTAGAAGATAGCTTCATGGGTTTCAACAGGCGACAGATATGTGAGTGACAAAGCTCAATCCGGAGTTTACCACCTTAGGTATCGTTTATTGCTGGTGAAACTGCATTGAGAATGATGGTGACTATGTAGAAATATGCATTTTAGTGCACAGCAGATCGCTTATTTTAATAGTATCACTTCCATCTTCGTAGTTCTTCAACATTTCAGTTTTTTAGTTTAAAAATAAGAGGCTTTAATTTTGGAACGACCGCCAAAGAATATTGAGATACGTCAATATGTATATGTAGCATAATGACATAAACCAGTCGTCTTGAGGAAGTCTTAAAATAAAGACGAAACGTTAGTGAATGCGATTTTCGGGATTTCCTTTTAATTATTTTCCAACCTCATTCCTTAGCCTTTGAGCCACTTCCATATGCATAGAAATTGTTACAAAAGAACTTCTTTTTTTTTTAAATGAATGTAGGTTTATGCATGTAAACATGTTTAGTCGACTACTTCTACCAAAGTCAACAATTTTGTTTTCAATTCTGACCCATTAGGGGCAACTTTTGCCGGCAAAAGAAACAAATCCAAGTATTCGACAGGTCCAAATACCATGTATATCAATTTTCTACTGTGTAGACCAAATATTCAGAAAGGAGTTTTGTAGAGATTTTTCGCACAAACACTAAAAAGATCACACACACAAACACACACACGCATACACACACACACACATGTGTATATATATATATATATATATATATATATATATATATAGAGAGAGAGAGAGAGAGAGGTTAGATAGATAGATAGATAGATAAAATATTTCCGTGTGCAGAAGCGTTTTCTATCTTAAATTCTATGCAATTTTGCAGAATGTAGAAAATACGCATGGATAGAATTCAGCGTAATATTAAAATATAACCAATCATCTAATTGAAAAAAACATAAAAAAATTAACAAGCAATTAATTAATGCTCGTTTTTCAACAGATTATGCAAATTAATTAACCTTCATGCAGTCGCTCGTATATTTATGACAGCAAATTATGTTTGATTTAATAATTTATGAATAAAAAAATAAATAGAAAAAGCAGGCTTTTAATATAGATGTCGGAGCAGAAAAACATATCTTTATATATATATATATATATATATATATATATATATATATATATATATATATAGGGCGAATGAACTCTTTTTCTGGGTCAACGGCCAACTAGCACAGTGTATATTTGTGTGTGTGTGTGTGTGTGTGTGTGTGTGTGTGTGTGTGTGTGTATTGGGGTGGAGAGGGCTCCCGTAAGCCGTGGTGAAGGCAACCTTTCTAGGAGAAGCAAATCTCTGATTTAAAAAACAAATCGGGAGACCAGTACCCGCATTAAGCTGGTCTGCAGTTTAATTTGTTGCTGGCTATCTTGCTCTTGCTTGTTGCTGGATCTCAACATTTTGAACCGAGAGAGAGATTTAATTGTCGTATAAAGCTAAGACTCTGTAACATCATCTTTGTATAGATACTCCCTCAGGCATTTGGGCTCATGGATTTTAAATGTCTGAGGGAGTGGCACTCGTCCGACAAGACGTTTCAATCATCATCATCATATATATATTTGTGTGTGTGTGTGTGTGTGTGTGTAAAATCTTGATTTTTGAAACAACGATTTCTCACTCTATAATAAAGACCAATATGTTCTTATTCGTATAATTATGCATAGACAAGTAAATATGTTCATCACAGAAAAGTTAGTGAGTAGAAAACATGCTGATTCTCAGTGAAATCATTTTAAGTGACAAGAATACAAATAGCAAGTCAGGCCACCCACTGTTTAAAATGGTGTCGAAAAGAAATCACCCACTCTAAAGAAATATTTGTTTTTTTTTTTTTTGTAGATCATCAAGAATGATAATAATTTATTCATGAAAAGTTAAATTATTATTTTTTTTTTACAAACGAGTCACCACTTATGAAAACCAGGAGGCCACTCGAGGATAACGATTAATTAGTGTACAGTAGTCAATGGGAAAATGTCGTAGTAATTATTAGTAGTGGAAACTTGATAAATTGAATTACTTAAGTGGATGGCGACCATACTGCAGTCAATTGGAAAGCAGGCAACCAGAAAAGAGTTCCACAGGCGTGCAATTCTAAGAAAGAAGATTTGTTCATGGAATTTAGTAATTCAATATTTTTTATGAATATTCGTCTAAACACGGTGGATAGTCTTTTTCTCACTTTTTTGATGGTGGATGTTCACTGGTATCGGATATTTGTTAATTCCTTTTTTGTTTTTTGTTGTTGTTTTTTGTTGTTTTTTTTGCATTTTAGTTTTGATAATCTGGCATGTTTTTTTGTGAAAATCACATGAAGCCACTTGATGTAAGAGCTTAAAAACACTTGCCAACGATAAATGTCATATGTATATCACAACCCAGAAAACAGCAGTACTCCCCTCTTTAATTTAATTTATTCATTCCGGACTATTATCCTCATCTTTCTTAGTTGTTATTTCACGACGTTTTGGACAACTATTCCTCTGGCCTTCGTCAGGTGGTAACCGCGACGGGATAGATACTCTGAATTTTCTCACCACATTTTCGTCAAGTAAACATCTGGCCGGCTTTAGTTAGGATTGAAACTCCTATCTTCAGAGAATTTTCACCTGGAACAGTAGAGATTAAACGTCTCTCAACTGCACCAAAGGGCGATCAAGGTTGGATTTTTTGGTCTTATAAACCCACGTTTATTCATTATATGAACTTCCCTGGTCGGCTCCGTACCAAATGGTATATATATATATATATATATATATATATATATATATATATATATATTATATATATATATATATATATATACTATTTAATTGGAACGAAGGCCAGAGGAATAGTTAACCGAAACGTCCTGAAACAACAATTAAGAAAGATGAGGATAATAGTCCGTAATAAATAAATTAATAAATAATACTAATCTCAATAATGAATTCCAATTAAATAATATATAATTCCCTTTTTGTATGAAACATTGTTCATATGAGGCAAGGAGAAAATGACAAAACGAAAGAAGCGTGAGTTATGAAAATAAACCCAAGGTATACTTTCTATTCATGCCTAGGTAGAGTTCAAAACTGAGATCAGAACCTAGTACGTAATGAACCTTTTTTTCTTCCCTGAAGCCTCTTTCCCAAAGAAGAGACGTCGTAAGTCTGTCGCTGCTCCGTCGTTATTTTGATGGCAAGTGTTTTTCCGAGTTCCAATCTTTGCCCTCCCTTACCAAACTTTCGCAAACAACACTTGACTACCTACAACCACTATCAACAATTTCCCCCACTCTCTGGTTGTGCCAAAATCTAAACGTAGATTCTATAAACAAAGCCTGTTTCCTAAAGATGTCCGCCTGTGGAACTGTTCCGCTGGTCTGCTTTCCGGCTGACTACAAGATGGTCGTTTTCAAGTCCAATGTAAACAAGTTCTTATTTACCTGTCCCTTTAAATAATCAAATTATACCCACTTTTTTTTCCACTAACGATTTCTACGTTGTTGTCTCGGTGATCATCGTCCACTTTTTAATCCTTGTCCTTGAATGGGTTTGGGCCTTGATAAGTGGTGACTCTCTTGTAAAAACAAAACAATTGGTGTAGTTAGTGATAACATATATATATCACACAAAAGATATATATTCGTTTGTAGGTGTCTTTGGTTACACTATTCGTGTAATAATCTAGCAATTTGCCTTATTGGATGAGTGTCTATGGTCGAAGCTGGTATATATTTGGAATTCCCTTCCGTGTCCCTGCTTCCCCAACTGTACTTACATGCAGAAGTTCAAGTGTAACATGAACCGACATCTTGCTGCCCAACTCCCTACATAGTTCCCCTATAACGTATGTCCCTGATAGTAGCCCCCTACATCAAAGTGGCAACGTGCCTTGTTTGGGGTGAAAATGTAATAAAAACAATATTTACCGTGAGGCTTTTGGAGTACCTTTCGACATCTCTACCAAGTTAGTATTTATGACTTAACTAGCGAGTTATGTTCTTGTAAGGATGAACCACCAACTACCTTGAAGCACATATATATTAAGAATAAGCATGTAGACAGTTGAAATAAATAATCACATAGTCACTAAACATACAAACTTAGTTGGCCCTGTCGGTGGGGCATTAGAATACGCCGACTGACCCCCTGCAGACGGTAAAAGTCCCTCAATGGGGGTCCTGGATATGACCTTAAACTATATCCAGTGGTGAGGCCCCTGCTTGTGGGCTTTGGGGAGTGTGGAGCCACCCTTTAATTACCATTGCTCCCAGGTCCACTCTGACCCGGAGTGGTAGTTAGGGTCCCAACTATAGATTGAATAGAAACCGACGTGAAAACAACAAATATACTCTATTAAAAAAATTGTTCTTCAAAATCTTTGGATTCGGCATTAAATAACCCGAAAAGGGTTGATATGCCGTAAAACAAAACCAACCAACCAACCAACCAACCAACCAACAAACTTAGTTATGCTGCACAGATAAAGAAAACATAAACACTTCTCCTTGTATGAATTTATAATAGAAAAATCTAGCTTTGGCTAATTTGAGTCTTTGCTGTGTATGTTTTCAGGTTCTTGGGTTTTTTTTTTTTTTTACCAACAAACCATTGCGCCACGGGGTGTCTCTTCGGTACAAGAGAAGTGGAAAAGAGAAAGACAGTGACGACAAATAACTAGAATATAAATACGAAAAAAAATGCCCAAATATCTGAAAGAAAAAAAAACAAAAGAACAAGAACTTCTTACCAAATATCTTTTAGTTCCTACTTTAAAAGTCTCTTGATGGAGGAGGTGAGGAAGGTGTATAAATATTTGCTATATTTGGCAGAAAATCGTCTATTTTTTTTCAATTGTTATTTTTATATTTATATTTGCTAAAGCGAAATATAATATTAAGGCTTTACTTTTAATTTTGTTACTGCTTTTTACAGATTTTAGTCGAATGATTATTTTATCTTCACTTTTTGACTGAAGATGTATGGGAGACTATTATTTCCACATTTTGTATAATTTCTTAATTAAAAGAAATTCTTATGATAGATTTCATTTCTGATATCTGTTTTTTAGACATGTTTTTACTATTTTATAATCCGTACATATAAAGTAAATATGGTTTTTCTTTGTTTATTTTGTTTTACTCAAAGTTCTTGGATATTAAGAGGCCTCCTTCCTGGGGTTAACACTTGATCTCTATATGAAATGCATGAATATTGGAATTAGTTTATGGACGATTAATCTGAATCGGCATCGGGAATCGAAAAATCGGAGTTTTGGAGTGTATCGGAATCAGTATCGGAATCGGTATCAGAATTGGAAAAATCTGAGCCTATTTTCCGATGCCAAAACCGATTCCTTAAATTATCGTTTTTTTTATTTGATTTTAGTTTAAGAAATATCTTCCACTGCTTTTAGTAGTAATAAAATAATAAATATTTATTCATTTAAACTTCCGTTAGATCCCCCACTTACATGTGTGCCTTTATGTTTGAGAAAATATAAAGGCACATTTAAGATGTGTTTTTACATTAATTGGAACAAAATAACAACTTTTATATTTAAATATTTAGAGATTTATAAAGAGTCGGAATCGAAATTAGTAATTGTATCGGAATCGGGAATTTAGTACGGAATCGGTTATTGTATCGGAATCGGGAAAAGTATTGGAATCGTCCCATCACTAATTGGAATGTTTTGTTAAAGTTTGCTTTACCTTTGAAACACTGAGTTAGTAAAGAAATTGAGAACATCATTTGACAATCAACAATCGATCATTTAAATATGTGTCATAGCATAAATTTTTTGTGGTCTCTTGGTTTCACTGGATTGCAGGACAGGAAACCATCTAGTCTGGTGGAGTATTTAGCTTCGTGCTGTTACGTGAGGTGACATCACTTGAAGAAGGTGAACCATATTTCGTAGAAGACAACGTTGGCTAGCCATACCGAGATCTTATTTGGACCGCGAATACTATGTGATTTTGAATATTTGGTCAGCTTTTACTTGTAGGGAAAAAATACCTCATATCACGTTGCCTCGATAACCCGTGTGTAAAGAAACCAAAGACACTCGAAGATATTTTCTAGAGTTTCTCGTAAACATTGTGTATACGTTTGTCTATGCATGACTTTTTGAAAAAAATCGTATCAAACCGGTAATACTTGGTGTGATAGGTTGTGTGTGTGTGTGTGTGTGTGTGTGTGTGTGTTTGTGTGAAACGGCACTAACCCTATTTATGTCTAACCGGCTTCCTTGGAAGTATTCACAAATCGCATGTATATCCCTGTTAGACGAGATGATGACGTTAGGGTTTTGCAACTCTTGCAGGGAGGCGTCGACGCCCTCCTACATACAGTGCATAGAATTCCCAAACGGTCACCCATTTTAGTTAATGACCAAGCTCAATGTTGCTTAACTTCGATGATCTAACGGGAACCGGTTTGTCAACGTGTGACGGGACACCGGACGATGCCGGGTGTCCCGTTCAGCTAGGTGAAGATAAGAATGCTTATGGCCGGGGGGGGGCGTGCTGATACTGTGTCAAAGATTAAGACAGGCGGTTGTTCGGCAGACATGATATCTGTTTTAATGGCGGAAAAAAAGGAGATTATTCTTCTAGTTGGATCTGGTGAGAATGAGTTTTTAATTGATTCGGACAGTCTCGAGAATTGGGCTCCAAAATGTCTGCTCGGAGTCGGGGACCCGCGGTGTGTTAACTCAGAGACCACCAAGCTAGTTATACAGATATGTTCACAAAACAATAGAGAAAGAGAAAAGAATAAGATAACAGAGGGATAGAAAAAGAAATTCACAAGAGAAGAAAGAGGGGGGAATAGAAGATAATGGAGAAAAGGAAGGGAGATGCTTTTGATATAAACAACGATCGCCTACTCGAAAAAGAGTTAAAAGGGTTTTGGCAGTCTTTGGTCAGCGAGCGAAGCGTACACATCGGCTCTCGCCCCGCCTGGGGTGAGAGGCAGGGGCAGAAATCTCAGTAAGGACTAACTTAAAAAGATCTTGTTCTTAGCTAGAGAATTAACCTGAAATCTCACGTATACAACCTGCATCACGAAGCGCGGATAACGAAAACATGACTTTAAACAAATGTAGAATGATTGCAAATAATTATTTTATTTGGTTTAAACGAAAATGACCTCAGAGTTTTTTTCCTTGTTTTTCGATTGCCGGCATAAGTGAAGATGCAGTTTATTTCAGGTATGCCCTGACGCCAGACGACGAAGACACAGACACGAAACCAGAGTGACGGCCGAAGAGGACAATGTCGCCACACGGACTTGGGGTCATGCACGTTTAACGTGCCTTGAGCAGCGGAGGTATGTTTTCCAGGGACCAGTGCGAATCTGGTCACGCTGGAGGGGTCCACCACTAGACGACGCAGGCCTGGGACATTCGTTCCCGTTACAACGTGATGCGCGTGACGCGTCTGTTACAAACGTTATTATGCTGGCTTCCTTCAAAGAAGAAAATTTACAGAGGATATCAATTTTACAAGCTATCCGAAACCTCGTGTATATCTTGGTCAAGGGAATCTGAAATGCAGTGCCTGGCATTCTTAAATGGCCACCCAACTGTTACTGGCCAGGCTCTACGTCGCTTAATTTCGGTGATCTAACGAGAACCAGTGTGTCAACGAGATTATCCCGTTTTCTAAAAATGCATGCATGTAAATTTTACTTTCATTTATTGTCCGTTTTTGTGCTGGTTTCATTGCTTGTTATCTGAGAAAGGAATGGATTAGCGATATGGAAAAAAAGAAAGAAAGATTTAAGTTGCAATGGGGAAATGAATAGAAAGAACAAAATGAAACAAAGGACAGAAAATGACAGTGACGGTGACTAAGTTGCTAACGGCACCGATTGAAACCTGGGTGTGCCAAGCAGTAAAAGTGTGTGATTAGTACACCCTTATTTAGAGTCTGGTGATGAAGTGAAAAGGATGACACAATTAAACCGCATCATCCCAGATATAAAAGCTAGCAGCATTCACTCTGAGCAGATTGAACCGGCTTATTCAAAGTAGGAAGTGTCAAGCGAGTATTAACTTCAAAAGCACCCCCCAGTCGCATGTATATCATAGTCAGGAGAGATGATCACATAAGGTTTTTGCAGTTCTTGCAGGAAGGTGTCGACGTCCTCCTACATACAGCGCCTGATATTCCAAAACGATCACATCTGGAAATAACCAGGCTCAATGTTGCTTAACTTCGGTGATCTAACGAAAACTAGTGTGTCAACGTAATTAAGCTGTCTATATGCAATATCCCAGGTCACACAGTCAATTCCAGCTTCTCGAGTCATTCAGCCGCATCAAGAACAGAAATACTTTTGAGGTAAATTGGCTTGTTCATTTCAGCTGAAACAGCTTCTTCTTTCTCAGTCATTTGTCTCTCTATCTTTTCATAAAAATTCCAATTCACCACTCGCTAACAATTAACAAGGCTTACGGGAACATGAACAGATTTGTGTAGCTTAATTGTATATTGTTTTATACTACCACTAAGCTCTATTAGCAGTGTCAGAAATTTCGTGAAAATAGTGAATAATTCCACCCCATCTTTCCAAGCTTATAACTCCTCAAAAAATGTAATTCAAGCCCTAATTTTTTTTTCAATTAAAGGAGTAAGGACCAAGGTTTTATTTAAAAAAAAAAAAAAAAAAAAAAACAATGTGTTTTTTTTTTTTTTAAAAAAGGTTTTAAACTTCGGACTTTACAGGTAAATTTCTAAAAAAGCGATTTTTTTTTTGTTTTAAATTTGAATATATTATTTATTGACCTTTTCTCTTCAATTTGTGATATATAAAACTATTAACCATAAATTAATTATTTACTTTTTAATAGACATTTCAAAATGAGAGGCGTAAATTATTCGACCCCCTATCTTTCTAAGCTTATAACTCCTCGAAAAATGTAATTCAAGCCCTAATTTTTTTTTCAATTAAAGGAGCAAGGACCAAGGTTTCATTAAAAAAAAAAGACAAAAAGAAACAATGTGTTCTTATTAAATAAGGTTTTAAACTTCGGACTTTACAGGTAAATTTCTAAAAAAGCGATTTTTTTGTTTTGTTTTAAATTTGAATATATTATTTATTGACCTTTTCTCTTCAATTTGTGATATATAAAACTATTAACCATAAATTAATTATTTACTTTTTAAGAGAAAGTTGAAAATGGGTGACACTTGGGGGGCGTGAATTTAAAAAAAAACGTTTGTCTAAAATATTATATTCGGTTTATTGGAAAGAACATAAAATTTCACATTGACCCTGAAAATATCGTAAAAATAGAATCAATAGAAAAATTTTGATAGATTTTTAAAATTTAAACATTTAAAAATATTGAGTTTAAAAATTGAAAAATATTGAGTTCGGAAAATTCATTACTGTTTAAAAAAAAAATACTTTTATTACTTTTAAAACAACTGTAATAGTTTATTTTGGAAGTATAATCCATAAAGAAAATAAATAACCCACTTTTAACAGAGAAATTACGAGATTTTTATATTGTATTCGCAGTTTCGTGTTAGGGGTGTCAAAAATTCCTACAAAAATTCTGATACTGCTAAAGCTCTATGTATACTGAGTATTGTTGAAACACATACTGAAATTCTATACTATAATAATGTAATATCTACATATGAGTGTGTATAGATACACACATCCATATATATACACACGTACATATATAAATATATATATATATATATATATATATATATATATGATCAATTGTCATGTCATGTCATATGCTACTGGTAGCATGTAACCCAGTACTACCTGCCTCATGGTCGGGTCACCGGCGACTAAACTGGTTCCCCCCACCAGACTTGTTTGGTGAGGAGGGCGGCTAGTCTCCCTGAAGGATTAAAAACAAGTTCTTTCAAAGGGCAAATAAACCCTTTTTCGGGGTCAACGGGCAACTAGCACCGTATATATTTGTGTGTATGTATATATGTGGTGGGGTGGAGAGGGCTCCCGTAAGCCGTGGTGAAGGCAACCTTTCTAGGAGAAGCAAATCTTTGATTTAAAAAACCATAAAGCGGGAGACAAGTACCCGCATTAAGCTGGTATGCAGTTTTATTTGTTGCTGGCTATCTTGCTCTTGCTTGTTGCTGGATCTCAACATTTTGAACCGAGAGAGAGAGATTTAATTGTCGTATAAAGCTAAGACTCTGTAACATCATCTTTGTATAGATACTCCCTCGGGCATTTGGGCTCATGGACTTAAAGTGCCTGAACGCGTGGCACTCGTCTGGCAAGACGTTGCAATCATCATATGATAAATTATTTATTATTAGCGATTCTGTCGTATTTTATTGTTTTGTTTACCTATGTGATAAGGGAGTTACCTGCCC
Source organism: Euprymna scolopes (assembly GCF_053919585.1). Taxonomy (NCBI): domain Eukaryota; kingdom Metazoa; phylum Mollusca; class Cephalopoda; order Sepiida; family Sepiolidae; genus Euprymna; species Euprymna scolopes. Next base: position 76,834,316 of record NC_136502.1, read on the forward strand.
TTTTTATTTGCTATCCTTATTATTTTTTGTTATCAGATATTTAAATATGTTTGTAGTTTAAATATTTTCTACGTGAATAAAAGTTATCCATTTCCATGTGTTTCAGGTTATCACCCGTCATCAGCATGGCTAAACTTTTAACAATGATCGAACTCGTAATTGCCCAATCGGCAGATCGGTGTTTTACCACTGAGCTACGAGACCGTCAAATTTATATGCACGAGTACATCGCTTTTAAATATAAGATCTGTGATTGTTTTCTTTTATTAGCGATTCTATTGTATTTAATTATGTCGTGATAAGGGAGTTACCTGCGCTTTGTTTATTTGCGTCGCTTGCCTGTCTCTCTCTCCCTCTCCCTCTCCCTCCCTCTCTCTCTTTCTTTCTCTCTCTCTCACACTATATATATATATATATATATATTTAAATAAGGAGGTAGTCACCAACAACGTGTATTTTTTAACATTATTTTATTATTCCGTGTCTTGGTTTTTCATTGATAATTATGTTTAGATCATTGTAATAATGTTTTTAAATCATTGAAATCGTTTTTAACGCGTTTCAGACGTTCCGTTAAGCGTCCTCTTCAGAAATTATTTTCAAAATGTGTTGTAAAAATAGCATTTTCGTAGTTCATTTGAAGTGTTTCCAAGAGGTGGAAACGTGTAAGTGTCTACTATTCATTGGAATGTTCAATTTTTATTACTCTTTTATTGGCTGTGGTCACTCCTGTGTTGTGTTTCTCTCTCTCACTAAACCAAGACACGGAATAATAAAATAATGTTAAAAAATACACATTGTTGGTGACTACCCCCTTATTTAAATATACATCTTTCTTTCGTTGGAATTTCTTAACCCATTATATATATATATATATATATATATATATATATATATATATATATATATATATATAGTGTTATAATAGAATAATTCCAGAGGAAATCCGGGTATGAGAGCTCAATGTGGTAAACAGAGCAATAACATAAAAATATAACACGGAAATTACATAATTGTCGATGCAATAATTTATTTCAACCTTATGGTATTTTCAAGCATCTAAACTAGACAATTACATTTTTGATACTGAAAGAAAGAAAGAAAAAGAATCGGATCTCCACCGTAAAAAAACCAGAGGGAGTGGTAGTACCAATCCACTTAATACATTTAATAGAGAGGGTGGGAGGGATTTTTTAAAAGAAAACAACAACAACAAAAAAAAACAAAAATATTATGACACTTATAAATGGCAGCTTGATGTAGCCACAGATACACACGCATACACACGCAACACACATACACACACCCACACACACACATACACACACACACGCCCTTAAATATGCACGTTCTTACACGTAAATGCCTTGACACGCGTTTACTAACCTAGGAAGAAGGGGGAGAAATATACAGATACAGAGAGAAGGAAATAGAATAAACAGCGTGTAATGGAAAAAGAAGAAGAAAGAAAAAAAAGGAGAGAGTGACCAACCGCTGCCTGTCATATGGTTTCATTAGTCTAGAATCTCTGAGAAAGATAAGGGAAAGAAAATGGAGATTATACTCGCGTCCTATAGTTAATTGAGTCATGGAAAGTAAGTCTATTAAAAGATAAATAAAAAATAAAAAAATGTATATACAAAGTGATAAAACTATCTGTATGTTATCATGTTAAAATTAGTTTGAAATAAATATTATCTTATAATGCATTTTAATATTGTATTTGTAATATATTACTATGAATTCAAAAAATTGAGTTATATATATATAACTACTTAATTTACCCACATAAAATTATTATACGAAAGTATAGATTTATGCGTAAACTTTAAGTATTTACTTCATAAGTGCTCAATACGTGGGTAAAGCTAGTTAATAATTTATAAAATATATATGGCGATTAAGCTACACTGAATATTCGACGTTGAAACGCCGAATATTCAGTGTAGCTTAATCGCCATATATATTTTATAAATTGCTATATATATATATATATATATATATATATATATATATATATATATATATATATATATATATATATATGATCATCCATAGACGTACTGCCCCACTGATTCACCGGCATATTTCGAAACTGTCAATTCCTTGAGATTTGATATCGTGAACAACTGTTAATTCTTTATTATTATAATTTAAGATCGATGATCGCACTGCAGCAAATATGAATGACATCCCACTTGATGCTGAAGCTATTTTCTGCTAATTGAATAAACGACTGAATGCTGGCGGTACGTGTTTCTTCCATTTTTATGGAAATCACTCCAGACTAGGCATGAAGCCACTAGATTTAATTAGCCCCCAAAATTAATACTATTTCAAGGTTTAAAAAAAATAGTCTTTATTTTTTCTATGTTCACACAAAACAAGTCATATTGCTGCTTTGACGTAAGGGGCTACTAGTTGGGACTATGTTTAGAGGAGAAAGACGAGACGTCGATTTACATTATATTCTGCATGTCGGTAACCCACGAAAGAAGGTAACAGGAAGAGAATTCCAAAGTTTAGAAAATCCAAGGTACGAAGCTATTATACTAGAATTCTTTCTGACATCTAGCGAGCTCTACAGTGAAGGTTTGAGATTTTGTTGCTAAACGGTTTTATAGGAGTATGTACATCGAAAGGGTATAAGGGTTGTGATATCATCAGAGCAAAATACCGGTAAAACAGGCATGGAGATGCAATATTGAAGTGATGGGACAGGGATTAAAATTTAGTTGACAGTGCGGATCTATTAAATTGGATAGGTTTTTGAACGCTGTCTAAGAGTGAGAGACTAGTAGTTGATGCACCAGCCCAGATGCGACAACAGTACTTCAGGCATAGAGGCAGAGGTGCATACACTATAATCTCACAGATAAACTTATTTAGTATAGTAACAGATTAAGTGAATTAAGTTTTACTTACATTGACATTGGGCGTGAGCTTTTATATATATATATACATATATATATATATATATATATATATATATATACATATATATATATATATATATATACATATATATATATATATATATATATATATAAATTACGAACAATCATTTCACAACAAATACTAGATTCTATTTCATCTACACAACAATTCATGCAAATGTTATAAGTGAGTTTTTACGTTTGCATTTATTGTTTTACATTAATATTGTAAGGTCTGCTGCTGTACCCGACAGCTATAGATAACAACTGAATAAATAACCCCAGGAAGTAAAACTTTGAATTTACAGCATATATTTTTCGAAACAAGGGATACAGATTAAAAGATTTTTCCTTCTTCTGCAGTTTCAAACGATAGATTTTATCCTCAGAGGAAATATAGTTACCTATATACCACGTATGTAGACTTGCTATAGTTTTGTTTGCTAGCATTTAGTTTGGAAATTTTAGAGTATGGGAGGTATAATGTTATGAAAGGTGATATAGGAAACTGTAAATAAAAAAATATTCAACCTGAATTATGTCTATGATATATATATATATATATATATATATATATATATATATATAGTAAGTTATAAAATATATAGGGCGATTAAGCTACACTGAATATTCGGCATTTTATCCACTCTAGGACTCCTCAGGCTTATGCGCATAAGCCTGAAGAATCCTAGAGTGGATGAAACGCGGAATATTCAGTGTAGCTTACTCGCCACATACATTTTATAACTTACTAACTAGCTCTATATACGTATTGAGCACTTTTGAAGCAAATACTTAAAGTTTACGCATAAATCTATACTTTCGTATATTAATTTTATGTGAGTAAATTAAGTACTTATATATATATATATATATATATATATATATATATATATATGTGTGTGTGTGTGTGTGTGTGTATATGTGTGTGTGTGTGTGTAATTCTTGGTTCGTTCAAAATCGATAAAATCATATTTCTACATTACCAATTTATTAGAATTTTCAAACAATCCATCTTTAAAGTCGAGGCATGTTTCCATGTTATCAAAATAAATTAACATCGCCCAATTATAAAAATATTAAATAAAATAAAAATATTTTTCGTAAGCCGATACTGAGACCTTTTTTTCTTGATAGAACTGAACTTCCGTTTCAATTCATTTCAAAAACCCAGATTTGACAAGACGAATTAGATTTCATTTTCTGTTTACTCGATAAGTAAAAAAACAAAACATATTTTAAATATTTAAACCCATTTTTTATCTTCCAAATTTTTTAATTTACATTTTTTTTTCTTTATTATATCAGGCAAAATAAAAGTTGCTCGCTTGCGCTTTGAGTTGAAGTATAAAAGTTGAAGTCGAAGTTGTTTTTTTGTTTTTCTTTTTGGGTTTTTTTTTGCTTTTTTAAACAGTTGTTTCGATATAAGAAAATATGATCTTTTTTATTATTAAAACTATAAATTGTTTGGTGAAAGTACAGGTTTTTTCGAAGAAAATTTACGGATTGGTAACGTGCTTAATTAATAAATCGGTGCTAATGCACTTACTGATCCGCGCTATTTTATAAATCGTATTTCCACGTTTAATTAAAGTTTTATTATATGTTTTTAGGTACAAAACAACCTCCCCTCCCCATGTTAAGAATGGCTTTTTAAATAATAAGGTTTTTATTTCAGCACGGATCAATAAGTGCATGAGTATCGATTAATGCTTTTTTTTAAGAAACCTTTTTTAACAAAATTAAAAGTACACTTTTTTCTTTTTTTTTACAGAAGTTGTTTTTACATAGAAAATATGAATGCCTTTTTCTTTATTAAAGAAATTGGGTACTCATGCACTTATAAATCCGTGCTGAAATAATAACGTTATTATTTAAAAAGCCATTCTTTGCATGGGGAGGGTGTTTTGTGCCTATTCTGTACTTTAACCTTACAATTGAATAAAAAAGGTACATTTTTAGATTAGGTCCAACTCCACAATTTTCTTTTAAATTAAGACTTTTAGAAGTTTTTGACTATGCTGAATACGGAAATCGCATTGAATTTTTTTAGAAATAAGTAGTTATCGAGATATAAAAAGTTTTATAATGCATTGTAATTTTTGGCGGCCATATTTTTACGAACGTGTCAAAGATGGCCGCCAAAGAATACAATGCATAAAACAACTATTACTATACACAGATTCTAAAAAATGCATAAAACAACTATTTATATCTTGATAACTACTTATTTCTGCAAAATTTCAATGCGATTTCCGTAATCAGCATAGTCGAAAACTTCTAAAAGTCGTTATTTAAAAGAAAATTGTGGGGGTGGACCTAATCTAAAAAAATACCAAAAACATAAAACTTTAATTAAACTTATAAATACGATTTAAAAATAGCGCGGATCAGTAAGTGCATTAACGCCCATTAATCGACTGACGTGACCTTATTGCCAAATAAGCTCCGGTTACAATGCTGAACGCGCCGTTCACGTTGTTTTTTTTTTTTCAAGTTAAATTCAACTTTCACCATATCTTTTTATTTTTTTATAATTTCACGATATCTTTTTTAATAAAATAAAACAAAATAAAAATATTAGGTACTCATACAGAAAGTGATCCGTGCTGAAATAAGGCCATTCTTAACATGGGGAGGGGATGATGTGTTGTACCTATTCTGTACTTTAACCTTACAATTGAATAAAAAAACATATCATAAAACTTTAATTAAACTTGGAAATACGATATAAAAAATAGTGCCGATCAGTAAGTGCATTAGCACCAGAAATTGTTAAGTGAAATACAGAAAAGTTTCTACCAAGAAAACCGTTATTTTTTCAGTCATTCTTACCAAGGGGATGAGATGGTGTTTTGTCACTATTCTGTGCTTTCAACTAACAATTTATTAAAAAAAAAAACAAAAGGTAAATTTTCACATTCGGTCCACCTACACAATTTTTAACATGGGTAGGTTGGGGGTATTTATTCTGAAAGCCATTTTTAATAACATGGGGAGAATGATGGTATTTATTCCAAAAGCCGTTTTTAACAGACGAAAGACAGGTAAAAGGTTAAAACACGTGGTTAGGCACGGGTATTGTTTATTCCAAAAGCCGTTCTTAATATGGGGAGGTTGGGACTGTTTATTCAAGGCCGCCAGTGAATTATAGTGTATAGTACAGGTCTTTACATCTCAAAAACTACTTGCCTCTGTACATTATAAATGAGATTGTCTTATTCAGCATAGTCGAAAATTGTGGAGGTGGACCTAATGTAAAAAAAATACCCCCCTAAAAAAGATGTTGTGAAATTTAAATTAAAGCGCGGTACCAAAAATTAAATTAGACAGAAAAATACACCTTTGGGTTTGTACTTGCACAAAGACTTGAAAAAGTTGTCAACAAAAACAAATATATAACAAGTAAATATTTTCAAAGGCAAGATATGTTACTTTATTACCAAAATGGATACTTTTAGGGTTTTTTTTAATGTAAAATGTTTATTCGGCTCGAAAAACACAGCATTTACTGGTATATTTTAAAATTAAAAATGGCGGCAGACTGTGTTAAACACAGTCTGTTTGGGAAAATGAGTTAAAACAAAAAATACTATATAAAATACTGTTAAAAACCACCGAATACATGTCTGCCTATGTCACGGTAACATATTTTGAGTGAGTTCCTGACAGTATTTTGTATAGTTTTTTTTTTTTGTTTTAACTCATTTTCCCATGTTCAACACAGTCTGCCACCATTTGTATATTTCAAATATACTGATATACACTACATATTTTCGAACCGATTAAACATTTTATACTAAATGAAAACACTAAAATCTCATTCAGTAAGGTAGAAAAGTAACTCATCTTGCCTTTGATAACATTTATTTGTTATATTTATTTTTTGACAACTTTTTCGTTTCTGTGTTTAGTAATAAAAACCCATTTTATTTACTGTAACGTTTAGTCGGCTCGAAAAACAGTGTTTATCAGTGTATTTGAAAAATACAAATGGTGGCGGACACTGTTGATGATGTTAAGTTTGGGAAAATGATTTAAACTAAAATAAACTATGCAAAATACTGTCAGAAACCCACCGAATATGTTAGCCTATGTCACAATAATATATGGGTGTCTGACACTGTTTTGTATAGTTTTTTGGTTTATAACTGATTTTCCTAAACTTAACATATTCAACAGAGTCTGCCACCATTCGTCTTTTTCAAATACATCGATAAACACTGAGTTTTTCGAGCCGATTAACATTTTATATTAAATAAAAACACTAAAAAGTTATCCAGTTAGGTAGAAAAATAATTTACCTTACCTTTGTTTTCATTTATTTGTTTTTGGACAACTTTTTAGAATCTGTGAATAGTAACCCCCCCCCACTCACCCAAATATTAATTAAAAACTCACATTTTTTAATACAATAAAAAAAAACTATTTAGTGTTTCAAAATTTTAGCAATGTTCGGCTTAATCCACTGAATGTTGGTCGAGCTCAAGCCATGATTGACTGTAACTCCCGAGGATCCGGATCCAATTCTGCAAGAGTACCATTTTTTTTTTCATTTTAGCCTTTTTTTTTTAACTTTTTGAATTGAATGTCTGCACTTAGAATATAAGAAACATGCAATTTCTCTTTTTATTAGAATTTTCCATTACACCGAATTCAGCCACAACAACGCGTGGCAGGGTACAGCTAGTATGTATATCTATATCTATCTATCTATATATATATATATATATGTGTATATATGTATGTATATGTTTATTTATTTATTTATATACATATATATATATATATTAATGAAAACAAAGGGATGTAGTGTTTACCTGATATACACAATGGTAAACCTCAAACTAATATAAATAACAGTATTTATATATAGAAAATGTAATCCCAACCGAACTAAAAAAGGTCAATACGTAATAAAGAGAACAGTTTATATATATATATATATATATATATATATATATATATATATATATATATATATATATATATATATATATATATATATACACACACAAGAGATAAGCTGTTCTCTTTATTGCGTATTGAGCTTTTTTTTAGTTCGGTTGGGATTACACTTTCTATATATAAATACTGTTAAAAAAAAGAAATGGTTCGGGTCCTTGCTAATGAAGCCAGACATGACTTCTTTTGCCGGGATTCGAATCTCTCGCCTGGCGTTAATCGTGGCATCCTGCACTGATGATTCCCGAAAGGATGAAACACTTGTACCTGTATGTATTTAAAGATTATTATTAAAATAAATAATGATAATATATATATATATATATATATATATATATATATATTTAAAGAACAGCGAACGTAGCCATAATTAATTACTGAGAGTTTTTTTATTTGTTTTTTTTGTTTTGTTTTTTTTTTAGTTTAAGCATAAATCATTAAAAGAAACTTTCAAAAAGACCAAAATACAGTTCTCAAGTATATTTCTCCTAATCCTACGTTAGATAAAGAGGATAAATACGGGGTGGGACAAGAAAAACCCCTATCTAGATATCTTTTAGCCAACCCTTTTTCAAGATATACGTTGGCAGCGGGGAAGAAATCATCGTTTAAAAACGTGGTTAAAAGAACATAAATTAACAGCGGGGGGGGGAGGTAAAAAATAGTATAGGGATAGAAGAAAACAGACAGAGAAACAATCTCAGCAAATGCCCATAAGTTCTAAATTATGGATATACTCTCTTTACACAGAGATGGTAGGCGCAAATTAATGTATACAACCTCGAGAATTTTTTAAGTGAATTCTCGAGCGCGCTCTGTGTAAAACCGAGAAAGTTTAATCAGTGTATCCTTCGGTTCAAATTTAGCACCAATGGCCGACCTATGAGTTGGTAAACGCCCGGATGTTAGCCATTTTTTGTGCCTACGTATCGAAGGGGGGACATGTTGGGAAATTTTAAACTTCAAACGTTGAATGGTATGTCCCACGTAGTCAACTTCACACTGACCGTTAAATCGATAAACAACCATATTATATTGAGTGGTAGGATACCATCCTTTAGAAAGGCGGGGAAAGCATTTCTCGTCCCAAACACCGTTCGGACTTTCGTTGCAAAATAGCAACGTGAAACGGCTGTAGCAATTTTATGCGAAAACTCCTGGCTTTTGACATCAATTCACGGGAGTTTCACATATACGGGACATTTTCGAGGGCTCACAAACGTTCCACTTTTAAACGTCAAGATTTTATCCCTCATACATTTTTGAATTATGTGTAAAGAATAACCATTAGGCAAAACGATTTCAGTTATGCTTTGGAGTTCCACATCTAGTTTAGTACTAAGACAGATCAACAAAGCCCGATGCACTAAAGTTTTAATCAGATTTAATTTTCTGTTTTTAGGGGAGAACGAAACCCAGCTAATGTATTGCGTTGTAAATGTGGGTTTTCTATATATGCTAGTAGTAAAACTCATACCGGATCTTTCCAGAAGAACATCTAAGAACGGTAATGAGTCATTAACTTCACCCTCCATAGTGAACCTCAATTCAGGGTGAAGTAAGTTTAATTGTTCTAACAATCCCTCGGCTTCCCTAAAGGAAGAACACATAACAAAAATGTCATCCACGGAACGGAAATAGCACACCGGTCAAGGAAAACGATCAAAAAACAGTTTTTCTTGAAACCCGACAAAAATATCAGCCAATGGAGGATTCAAATGACTTCCCATTGCTACCCCATCAACTTGACGATACATGTTCCCGTCAAAACTAAATTCAACCGATTTAGTAGCTAGACCCATGAGCTCCAAAAATATATGCTCAGGAAAGGAGGGTTTAGTTAGGGAACCACGATAGACTGTCGGCACAAATGCCTATATTTTCATCCAAAGGCACATTGGTGAAACAAACTAGATATGTCATAAGAACATAAATATCCAGTATTTGATGAATCCTTTACATCACGAATAAATTCTGCAAACCGAAAAGAATCAGGAATGCAGAAACCTGTATATATTTCCAGGACAGCTTTAAGGATCTCGGCTAACCATTTACCCAATTCATGTTGCGCGGAACCCAACATTGAAAGAATAGGCCGCATAGGAATATATTCCTCATGGACTTTGGATAAACCGTACATCCTGGGACGTTGCGAACCCACAGGACGAATTCGATCATAAGTTTCTTTGGAAAGTCATCCACTTTTATAAAGTCTAAGAAAGCGATATTGAAGTTTAGTTTCTGTATTAAGTGTCCTATCATTTATACTGACGTTGCCTAAATATTCAAATTCAAGTATCACCATCATTTTCTCGATATAGACGTTTTGGTCGAGAATAATGACCCCAGAACCTTTGTCTGGTTTTGTAATATTAATATCTTTATTTGATTTCAAAGACATAATGGTCTTAAAATGCTTGGCTTGCAACACAAAAGATTTCGAGTCAATAGAACTACTAACGAAACTGTGCGCAAGATCAATGAGACGTGCTTTTAACCAGGATAGATTTTCAGACGAAGAGCGCACGTGTTTCTTCAGCTGTAGATACAGCATTTCAAACTCAGCAAATACCTCCTCCTTGTTACTATATGAAGGGGGTATGCCAAACTCAAGGCCACATGAGAGGACAACATTTTTGGTGTCAGACAATGAATATTTTGAAAAATTAAAAATATTCCATTCACCCGTCTGACCTGAACCAAACTTTCTATTAATAAGAAAACTCCTTATGGAGCTTTTAGTTTTCGAAGTGAGTTTTTCTTTGCGTAAAATATAACCAGCAGAAATATAACTAGAAAATCGTATTTTGTCAAAGAATGACAAATTCGACCATCCAAAACTCGACAACCGGTGATAATATATATATATATATATATATATATATATATATATATATATATATATATATATATATATATATTACACTAGCAGTCAGTGCGGATTTCCCCGGATGTTTAATACGTTTAAATATGATATTTTAATTCATCCAGATTTCGAATATATTATTATAAAGTCGTGATTTCAAAAGTAAATAAAAAAGCATTTAGATGCCATCAGTTAGAATCGTTACCGAAGCCTTCAGAACTAGAAAACTACCACTGTACCAACGCGACAAGAATATAAACAGATTAAAAATAAAAAAATAAAAACTAAGATGAAGGTACAAAATGTTTTACGATTTTTTTAAAGAATTTGGACCCCTTAATATTTTTTAAAGGGCTAAAGTCCCATAAAAGAACGGCCAGTAAAAAAAATCCAATAATTTGAGGCCCCTATCGCCGCTCTGCGACTTTTAGTTGCGGAGGAGATAGAGTTTGAAAATATGGAGACAGACAGACAGACAGACAGACATGTAGCCGTTTATACGAGGGACGCAATAAGTAATGCCCCTGACCCACTTTCCATAGCAGTAGAGCAACGAAACTTGGTGCAGACATAGGAACCACCCAGAGTAACGCATTTCTCCAATCGTTTGATGCAGCTCTGGAGACTGTTTTTGTAGAACACCCCAGGTTGGCTCTCCAACCACGACGTGACTTCAGAAATCAAGCCTGCGTCATCTGGGAAACGCTTACCTTTCAAAAATAACTTCATGGCTGGGAAGAGGTGAAAGTCAGAGGGTGCAAGGTCAGGAAAGTAGGGAGGATGAAGAGGGTTTCATAACCACACGCCCATGCTTCTGATCTGGCGACATGCGAGTTGTGGACCGGAGCGTTGTCCTGCAAGAGGTGGGTACCTTTGCTGATTTTGCCCCGCCTCTTGATTTTGATAGCTTCCCTTACTTTCCTCAAATGTGAAGCATAATAGGCTCCTGTAATTGTGGTACCCTTTGCCAGGAAATCTGTCATCACTACTCCGTCCTGGTCCCAGAAGACTGTGAGCATGACCTTGCAAGCGGAGGGCTGTACCCTTGCCTTCTTTGGAGGTGGTGAGTCCAAGCGCTTCCACTGCATTGACTGGGCTTTGGTCTCTGGATTATAGTGATGGACCCAGGTTTCATCCTGTGTAATCAGTCTTTTGAAAAACTTTGACTCATCTTCTTGGCACATCTTCAAATTCATCCTCGAGCACTCGACGCGTTCTCGCTTCTGGAATGGTGTGAGCAACCTGGGAATACATCTGGCAGACACCTTATGCAGATGCGAATGGTCATGAATGATAGTTTCCACAGACCCTGTACTAATCTTGACATCTTGGGCTATTTGGCGAATAGTAATGCCTCGATCTTCCAAAATGGAAGCCTCAACTTGACGGACAGATGCCTCATCCATGGCGGAAGGGGACGGCCACGGCCAGGTCTTGGAGCTGTTTCCACAGACTCTCAGCCATGTTTGAATTCATGATGCCAGCGTTTTACAAGGTCATAAGTTTCTTTCATTTCATCAAAAGTCTCCTGTGGTGTGCGTCCTTTCAAATACAAAAACCGGATCACTGCTCGACATTCAAGAGGCTCCATTTCACACCTGACTCAGTTCAAACAGCAGTAAAACAGAAAGCACAATCAGTTCAGAGCTGTAATTTGCCACGTATCCAGTAGAGATATAAATCATTGCACATGCAAAATTTCAGCTAGATCAGACAAATAGAAGTGTCTCAGTGCATTCCTTATTGCACACCCCTCGTATGTTAGATTTGCAGATCCTAATGTCATTTATGAAAGTAATTCACGTAATAAAACATGCCTTGCATGACGAATCTTTGTGCATTTACTGCATCTATAATCACTTAATATCCCTCTACATTTATTTGAAGCTATTGAATTGTTTTTGTACATATATATATATGCATATATATATATATAGATTGATAGATAGATAGATATGATTAATACTGCAATTACAATTTTAAATTTTATATATGTGTGTACGCGTATGTGTGTGTGTAAATATAAGTATCTATGTTTATATTAAACATGTATGCACACTTTACAAATATATATATATATATATATATATATATATATATATATATATATATTATAATCATTTACGTTGACATACCGGTTCTCACCAGATCACGGAAGTTAAGCAACCTTGCCCTCTTCGTCTGAAGCTCTATCCAATACCAGACGGGTGACCATTTGGGAAGATTAGGCGCTGTATGTACCGCGCCGAATCGTAGGAATTTCTCATGTTGGTATCTGGAGGCGCATTACTTCACTGGGAGAGATGCACCCGTCGTCTTCGTTTAAACATGCGTCTCGGAAAAGAAAAACGGTCTGCTGTATACTCTGTCCTGTGGCAGTCATCTGTACCGACAAATGTTAGCAGTAATACCAAAAAGAGTGGTTGGTTCTACACAAAGCCTTCACCACCATAAACAAACCATCTGTGTGGATTTCCGAGCAACGTAGTTATGGCGGACCCTAATACGTCGAACTCGAGAGTCTATCATATATTAGGAAGAAGACCCAACATTGTCCGGGATTGAATGATGATCAATGAATGCTTCACATTCTTAAACTTTTATTTTAATCGAAATTCATGAATTCGCCAACATCACAGTCAGATTGGTTGTCTGCTCTAATTGGAGACCCATTGCGGTGCACTGGAAAAAAAGTTTCACGTGTCTCCCCAAAGTGACTTAGTCTCAAATACACAGTAAGCTACATTGCACTGTAGAGAATCTACAGTTGATGTTATAAAATTATTTTTGATATATAAGGGTTGAATCAAAGTTTAAAATGCACAAGCCAAGTTTCATGCTTCAATTGAGCTCTCAACAGAAACATTCACTTCGAACGCGCCTCTGTCATATCAAAGAACCTACTATTGATTTTATATGCCCAGTGTTTCTGCTTATGAGGTGATACAGGCTTGAATAAGGTTTAAAATGAAAAAGTCAAGTATCATGGTACATCTGTGCTTTAAACAGAAACATTCATTTCGAAATCTCCCCTGTCACATGAAAGAACCTTCTGTTGAACTTATATGTCGGACCTTTCTTCTTGTGCGGTAATAAAATTTCTCAAATACACTTCTGATGTTAGGTTGTGTAAGGTGTTAACTTTGGTCAAAATAACCTGTTCCGTTCCTTCATCGGATTTTTTCGATTATCGATTATGGATACTTATCAAAGACATTCCGGTAGAAAACCTAAGAACACTGCCAGGTACGTAACATATTCTTCGTGTGGAATTAACCGTTTCCGAGTCCATATGGAAGGAACTCACACACATGCAGACAAGCATAGGCAAACTCCGTTTTACATAGTAGTAGTAGTAGTAGTAGTAGTATCATTTACTTCTGTATATCTATAAAAATGAGAAATTCAACGAATTTTTTATCTACAGACTTCAATCTTAGTATACATAATATTCAGAAATGTGGAAAACTTTTTAGTCGGATTTCATCCGGAAAAAAATGGGCTGCTAAGAAATCAAAATGGAAGAATTGGTACTCAGGAGTCATCGGAATTTTATCTGTTTGCCAACTGTTGTAGGACTGCGCATGCGCGAATCGTTCACATGACAGCTTCCTTATGTTAAGAATAAGTAGGTTTGAAAAGACTGGGCTAATGGTTATCGTACCTGACTTGCTGTCTTTAGGCTTTTGTTTCGATCTTAACGGAGTATTTTTTCTTAGTTACAAGAAGTGAACTGTTTAAAAAAACAAAATATAAGAATCGCATGCACATGTCTCAGTTTCCTTCGTTTTCTTTTTTTTGTTTTTTTTTTACTTCATTTGATTTTAAAGGAATTGAACGTTATGTTTAATAATGGACAACACCGATTACATCTTCTAGAATAATATATATATATATATATATATATATATATATATATATATATATATATATATATATATATATATATAATGCTGGATGTCTGTATGTGTGCTTGTGTGTGTGTGGTCACGAATAGGCTCCAATATGGTTGACTATTCAAAAAAAAAAACTGATTACGTATAATGATAGAAAATGTATCGAGACACAGGAATGGGTATGTTTGATCTGGCAGAACGGTGGTTCATTAAAATTGTGGGGTCTGCGTTCGCGCCTGGTCCACAAAGTATGGAAATAAAAAATTTAAAAATTAAAAAAAAAAACGTTTACAAGTGTTTTTGATATAGATGTACATAATAATACTTTGATAAGTATATTTTAACTTAAATAGGGATGGTATATTAAAATTGTGGGGTCTGCGTTCGCGCCTGGCCTCTATAGAATGGAAATAGGCACAAACTTTAATAAAGACTTTTCATATCCATCTGTGTAAGTATACTTTGATGATTATGTTTCATGGCATAATAAAATTATGGGGTGTTCGTTCGCACCATAGAATGGAAATATGTCACAAAGTTTAACAAGATTTTTTAATATAGATCCACAGAATATTGTGATAAGTGTCTCAGTGTGAACATGTATAGTATAATAAATTATGGGGTTTATATATTTTATTTTTACTTTCATCATATTTTGCTTTGGTTTTGATACCCCCAAGTTCGAAGCTATCTCTTTACAACCCTTCCTTTTCATAACCTATCATACTTTCATAAATCAGAGTCCATTTTATGTAGGCTGTTTTTGAACCCAGTCAATGACGGGTACTTCTGCTAGTATATATATATATATATATATATATATATATATATATATATATATATATATATATATACATATATATATATGCCTATTTTATTTAATCACATAAATTAATATAAGATATAATTTTATAAGTACATTTTCAGTATTTACTTCAACAATACTACATTACATAGGTAGAGCTACGTAGTAAGTTATAAAAATATCTATGGCAATTTAAGCTACACGGTATTCCGTGTTTCATCCTCGTCAAGCTTATGTACATAAGCGCTACGAATTCTCACAAGGATGAAACGCGGGATATTCTGTGTAGCCTTAATTGCCATACATATTTTCATACCTTACCATATATACATATATATATATAATATATATATATAATATATAATATATATATATATAGAGAGAGAGAGAGAAAGAGGGAAAGAGAGAGAGAGGGGGGAGGAAAGAGCGAGAGAGGGAGAGAGAAAGGTTTATGTATGTGCGTGATAGATAAAAATATATACTTAATGGTTATGCTGAATGATAAAAATCAGAATAGATATTGACAAGAAATAGTTTTCATGTAATCGCATTTATGAATTATATATATGTGCGTGCGTTCCAGTGTGCGTGTGTACGTGTGCACGTGTGTGTTGTAAATGGCAAACTAATTTCTTTATATTCTCACATATATAAATATGTAATTACATTCACACACACACACACACACACACACACACACACACATATATATATATTAATATATATATATGTATGTATATATATTAATATATATATAAATATAAATATAAATATAAATATATATATATATATATATATATATATATATATATATATATATATATTCATGAGGTGTATGGTGGGTATGGCTGGTGTTTGTCACTGAATTCACTTACATTGCCCCCTCTAGCCCGCTTCACAATAAATAAAATGACGGCAGTTCTATTTTTAATACGGTAATACCTCGCTGAGTTTGTCTCTTCTTCCAAGCCCACCATTTCATTGTCTCTCGCAAGCCGTTATATTTTATCTAAGTGCATTTGTACAAAATCTATCGTCCAATATCAAGATTAAACATCATCTAACAATCAAATTACCTAAAAACGATGGTGGGAGAGGGTAGTGTCGAACATACGGTCGACGAGAAATGACGAGGTGGCCTATAAAGTTAGGCTTATTCACAAGAGATCGGAAAATTAAGAGGATGGCGCATTGGTGTGCGAGGTGGCGACTGTTAAAAAAGTGGGGAAAGAAAGAACAGGAAAAAAAAGAAAGAGAAGAACAAAGGAATCGACAAAAATCTTAGTCGTGAAAAGTGAAAGCGAAATTTAAAAGGGAAAGATATACTCTTATATGAGCTTATATTATAAGAATGAAAGAAAGAGAGAAAGAAAGAAGATATAAACAAAGAACGGAAAAAGAAAGAAAGAGAAAATGGAACCGTTAAAATTCAGAGAAGTCTAAAAAGAAAAGCGCAGCACAAACTTATTTAAAAATGAAGAACGAAAGAAAGAAATGAGTAATAAAAGAAAGGCAGAAAGGAATAGCTAAAATTCAGAGAAATTTAAAGAGAGAGAAAAAAAGTATGAATTTATATAAGAATAAAAAAGAAACTGTGAAGAAAAAAGAAAGAGAGAAAGAAACAGCTAAAATTCAGAAAAAAAAATAGACAGAGAAAAACTAAAAATACATAAGAATAAAAAAGAAAGAAAGAAAAAAGAAAGACAGAAAAAAAGAAAGAAAAAAGAAATAAATAAAGACAGACAGAAACAATTAACATACTAATAAATTTAAGGAGAGAGAAAGAGTAGAGGCTTATATAATAATAAATTAAGAAAGAAAAAAAAAGAAAGGAAGGAAGAAAGAAAGAGAAGAAAGGAAAGAAGAAAGACACAGTTAAAATTTACTTAGAAATGGAAAATGAAAATCAGCCGCCTTTCGGGGTGAAGGGGTTCATACCAAAATTTAACTGATAGAATAATAGTTATTAGAATTCAAAATATGTTATGTATTCATGAAACTGACAACACGTATTATTTGCATTGTTCGATGCATTTCATTCTATGGTTTCCCTCTTGGAAGGCATTCACGGCAAACACCTGACTAGCTATAACCACAAGCAATAATTCACCTTACTCTCTGTCTGTAGCTAAAACTAAACAAATATTCCATGAGCAGAGTTTCTTTCCTGTGGAACACAATACCATGGAGCTGCTTTCTAGTCGACTATACTATGGTTGTTCTCAAGTTCAACATAAACAGGTTCTCGATGAGGCATCCTCTAAAATTCGTGAACTCATCCAATCTCTACTATTACCGACAATCATGGTGATCATTAATTCTTCACCTTGAGTAACCTACAGGCCTTGATAGAGACGTGACTATACGGTAAAGTGACAAAATAAACGCTGACGCAATGAAATCGCAGCAGCCAACGTCATTTAAATGAAATATTAATTTCTATTATTATTTCATTATATAAAAATAAATATTTACATTAATTTGAACAATAAAATATAAAAAGAAAAATAACCATATTAACAAATCAGAACATTTTTGCTTACTATATTGTTATTTAAAAATAGTTATTCATGGAACTTACCTTACAATGAGTGTTTTTTTTTAGATTTTAATTTAAGTTTTTTAAAGTTTAATTTTAAAAAATTGTCTAATAATTATTCGTAACACAAAAACTAATTATAATTTATTGGATTATTATTATAAGAGAAATATTATATTTTTGTTGAAATATTGATCAGCATCTGGATGCAAAAATCCACGAAACTTTTGTTCGGCGTTTTATGTAAACGTTCTTATTCTGCATAGATACTGAAAATTAAAAAAACGAAAGCACAAAAGAGAGAAGAAGTTTAGAATGAAAGAAAGAAATAGAAAGAGTGTGTGTGAAAGGAGGAGAAAAATAAAGAAATGTTTGAAAGGAAAAATGTGGGAGAAAGGAAAGGAAATAATGAATAAAGGTAGGAGTGGTGGAAGGAAAGAAAAGGAAAAAAGAAAGGATTATGGCACCGAAAAAAAGGGGAACGAAAAAAAAAGACATAAAGGAATTTAAAAGAAGAAGAAAAGAAAGATAGAGAAAACTTAAAACCGACCGGAAAAAAGGAGAAAAGAAAGAGGATAAAAGTAATAATAGAAGCAGGATGAAAACACTAAAAAGGAAAGAAGGAGAAGGAAAGAAATAGCAAAGAAAGAAATACAGAAAAAAAGGAAAAAATAGAGAGAAAAAATGTAGTGTAGAAGAAGAGAGAAACAACGAAAACGTAAAAAGATGAAAGAAAAAAGAGATGAAGAAATAAAAAGATCAAATAAAGACCTGACGGGAAAGAAAAGGGCGGGAAAGAAAGACAGGGAGAACGAGTAGAAAGAAAACGAAGCAACAACAAAAAATTGAAAAAGTGAAAAAAGACAGAAAAAAATGAACGAAATAAGAAAGAAAGAAAAAGAGAAAGAGAAAAAATAGAGTGAAAAAGAGAATACAAAGGGACGAAATAAAAAGGGAGAAAAACATAGGAAGACGTGAATAAAGGGGATAAAGAAAGGAAAAAAGAAAAGATAAAACAGAAATGAAAGAATCACAGAAAAAGGTAATGAGAAAGAAAAAGGTTTATATATAGAAAAAAATAGAACGTGGTGAAAAAAACATTTTTTTTAATGTATAAGAAATCCTTCATTTTTTTTTTGTTTCGTCTATTTCATGGCATATCAACACGTATGTGTTCTTTAATGCTGAAACAATATATGTTGCAAATGATTCGTCCAATTTAAACCATCCGAATAATTAATAGGATTTCCAAATATGGAAAAGTGTTTTAATATCTTTTCTTTCAAAAGAAATGTTTTCACAAGACACATTTCAGAAACCAGCAGATAATTAGTTTTTGTTTTATTCTAATAGATTATTAGAGTTTTGAAATAAATTACCTAATCAAGTTAAAAATAGCATCAGTCTAGACATTTTGCAAAATAAACCGTACGATTTCAACAATAATAGACAAAGATAAAGCTTACAAGGAAGGATATTTTCGGAATATATCTGATGAGGTATTTTAGAAAATTTGTTCCGTATAGTTTATTATATACTACCAGGACCTGTTAACCGACCTTGTCCGGTGGAATAATGCTCCCTCTTCATAAAAAATTAAATTACGGTTGTTGTTGTTGTTGTTGTTGTTGTTGCTGTTGTTGTTGTTGTTGCCCAACCCCCAATCTCCTCATGTTAAGAACGGCTTTCGTAATAGACACACCCATCCTCCTCATATTAAGAACGGCTTTAGGAATAGACTCCTCCGAACTCCCCATGTTAAGAACGGCTTTCAGAATAGACACCCCCACATTCCTCATGTTAAGAACGGCTATCGGAATAGACACCCTATTTTGTGAGAACGGGACTGTAAAAATATTTTCCAAAAATTTAATCTTGATAATTGTTGTCAAGATATGCACCCGCAAATACTATAAACAAACAAATTGGTGGAGGCAGTGTCGGTCGGATGGAATTAGATTTGTTCCTCGCGCGTGCGAACAAATCTGGCGGTCACTGATTTAAAGTGAATAATACAAGTCTTTATATATATATCGAAAACTACTTGTATCTGCTAAATATAAATGAGATTTTCTTAATCAGCATAGTCGAAAACTTTTAAAAGTCGGCGTTTTAAAGAAAAGTGTGAAAGTGGAGCTAAGATACAAATTTACCTATATAAAATAACATAAACAAAGGTAATGTATGTGCAGTGTCGAGAAAGAACCCGGAAAAAGAAGTAAACAAATAACTTCACAGAAAGTATAATTTTTTTTTTAAATCAAACATAAAGGCTTATTTTGTGAGCGCAGGTTGTCAAAGTATTTCCCCCAGATGTAACCTTGACAATCGTTGTCAGGATACCCACCCGCAAATACTATAAACCAACAAAAAATGGGGCAAGTGGCAGGCAGTGTAAAAGAAAACCAAATAAATAGCATCGTGTATGGTTTGCAAAGCCGCTCCGAAAGCGAAAAATAAACAATAGTACCAGTACATATATTTTGTTCAGGTTTTGTTTTTGTTTGGGGGGGGGATAGTGGGGTGTTGTTAATGTGTGCATAGGTAAGTGTAAGGTTATCAGTATTTTATTTTCTGTTTATTAGTGGTTATTATGTTTGTATTTGGTTTATATTTTTAAACGATTGCTTCTTGTAAAGAGTGCTGCTGTATTTAAAAAGTTCTGGAGCGTTCGTTTATGTATTAAGAGGTGGATTCGGAAATAATCGAATTGTCACATCTCAGCCAATGAGAATAAGCGAAATTTGAGAAGAGAGAATTTATTATTTTTGAATTGGGAAATAAAAAAATTATGTTATGTCTATGAGTTTATGATCCAGTTACAAAGGGTTCAAGTATAGTATCTGTAAAATGTGTATATTTTCTCCCGGTCTTGTCTTTGGGCGGTAGGACGACTTAATATTTAGGGGAAACATAGAAACTACTTCTCTAAATATACTACTATTGTGATAGTATTGCTCCAAGGATAAATGTAGGATTTTATTATAACGACTAAATTTGTCTGAAATGTCGTTCTAAAGTTACATAAGATAGTGGCTAATAGTCTACACATAATATAAATGATGCGTGGCATATGCTGTTGCAAACCTACTGTAATTTGGTCCAGAGGGAAATTTCTACATTTTTATATATATATATATATATATATATATATATATATATATATACATACATATATATATATATATATAACTCAAATGACCTTGTAACGAGTGATGTAACCGACTTTCTGGTTTACGACATCTCGTTGCGCATACGCGCATAAAAATTAACCCATAACAACAAATAAACCCAATTCGCTTCTTTTGCAGATTTTGACCTGCGTACTGAAATATTAACATTATTATTTCGAAATTATTAAACATGGAAAGAGTGGGGGTGTTTTGCAACTATACTTTATTACAACTATAATGTCGCTATTTTCTTATAACTAAACAACTTTAACCCGTTGACAAACATAAGAACAGCCAAGACTACTACTACTTCTAATACTACAACAACTACTACTACTACTTCTACTACTCTTTATGCGTCCCTTTTTTTGCCTTCCTTCCTTCTTTTTTCATTTTTTGTTTACATTTCTAGATACAAAATAGTTGTGTGAGAACGGTGAATTTGTTGACACAGTTACTAATCTGTTTCAATATTAGTTTTATTTTATTTATTTAGGTTTTATTTTTTTTGCTTCAGGTTTTATTAATTATTTTTTTTAAGATTTTATGTTTCTATAACTTGCTTGAAGGATTCCAATATGGGATTTTCATTCTTATATATTTCTCATCGGTAGGTTCATGTGCGTTTTTGCTGCTAAATAACTTTCGTCGGCATTCGATTCGTAGGAAAATCATGTTTAATTTTCGATTTTTGAGCGATTATTCGGAAAAATAGGTAACTTTACACGAATAGGGGGGATTTTTTTTCATGTTCGAGTGATCCGTCCGTGATTTTTCATTTTGATATACTTTCATAGAAATGTTTCTGTTATATAAAAAAGCAACAATTTTCTTTACGTCACAAGTGTCACGCTCATCCATGAATTCCATAGCTGATATAATATACTGACTCCACTCTCTCTCTCTCTCTCTCTCTCTCTCTCTATATATATATATATATATATATATATATATATATATATATATATATATATATATAGTAATTTATAAAATATATATGGCGATTAAGCTACACTGAATATTCTGCGTTTCATCCACTATAGGATTCGTCAGGCTTCTGCGCGAATTCTGTGTTTGTTTCTTGTTTTTATATATGTTGAGGATTTTAGTTAGCCAATTAGCTTTCTAGTATCCACCGTGCTCCTTCCTATCAGCCAATGGGCATGCATTTTATCGAACAAAGGATCTGTTTTAGAACTAGGTTAGTGGTTTAAGGTAGACGTTTTCCTCCTTTATATATATATATATATATATATATATATATATAAATATACATATGTGTACACACATACATGCACACATACATACATATATATATACATATATGTGTGATCGTTTATGTATATTCATGTTTATTTAATTTATTTATTTGTTTGTTTTCTATTGTTTTTGTTAGTTTTAAAGCTATTTTGTATCGCTATCCTAGAGTAAGTTTTATTTTGTGAACACAGTTGTTTGCTATTTCTCGTCTACAGTTTAATAGATTTGGGGTTCTTTAAAGTACAGGATAGCAAATTTTTCATGGGGGCATAATTTGCATGGGTCATCTAAATGTCTGCACGTGGTAGCTTGTCTTATTATTTTCCATCGACTACCGGCGAATGCCCGCTTTCTTTGAGTTCCCAGTATTTATTCGCTAGTGTTGTTTTTATACGGTGTTTTTTTTTAATGTACTTTTGTGGTCATAGTATCGGGTTTTGAAATCTAAGGAAGTCATGCCTACTTAATATTTCTTGTTATTCGGGTTTTCTTTTGCAAATGCTGTTGCTTGATAAACTACGCTTTTTTTAGACATTTATTTTGAACTGGGCAAAGTGTGCGGTGTCTACAGTTGCATTTATCTTGTTCGTTATAAGTATTTTTATTTATGGTATGGTTGTTCTTGTCCGGGGATGGTTTGTTATTATTATTATTATTATTATTATTATTATTATTATTATTATTATTATTATTATTATTATTATTTCTGCTAGTGTTGGCTTTATTTTTGTCATGGTGTCTACTGTTTTATTGTTTATTTTGTTATTGTTTACATTATTTTCATTTAGTATTTTGTTATTATGTGCTTTAATTATCATCTCTAAATTTTCGCAACAACTGTAAGATGACTTCAAGGTATTTTTATTGAAGATTTTGTGTAAGGGGCTGGTTGCGGGAAAGTGTTTTTAAATAAGATCTAGAAATTTCTTGCCAAGTTTTGTTTTTAACATTTGATTGTATGGGGCCGTATACCAAATTATAGTTCTTTTTGTTCTATTTTTAATTTTATTATAGTTGTTTTGTTGCTTATATTTGATATCGATATTTTTGTATCCACTATTTTTAGGGCTGTTTCGTAGATATTGGTTGATCTGTTAAATGCATTTTCATCGCTTGAGTTATTACTGAGTCTACTTACGATCGAGTTAGGAATGTGTTTTATAATTGATGGTGGGTGGTTGGACTTAGGGTTTACGTAAATTGGAGTAGCGTTATCTTTTAAGTAGGGTTCATATGTGTTTTTATCTAAGTTTAACGTGACGTCCAGGAAGTTTGTTATTTTTATGTTAGCTTATACGTCTGCTTTTAGGCCTAATTTTTTCATTTCCTTCTGTATGATTTTCTTAAAATTTTCTCCCTTGACTTTGTTGGAGTTTTCTATTATAGCTAGTCCGTCATCTCTATATAGGCGGATATCCGTAGTATCGAATATGCTTGTGAGGGTATGTAGAATGAATAATCCCACAAGATCTGATGTCTCTTCAGAATCTCTGGCACCCATCGCCAAATCAAACGAATTTTTCATTTTAGTTTTTATCCATTGGTTATTTTATTTATTTATTTTTTTTACATAGGCGTCACCACTTATCAAGGCCGATCGGCCACTCAAAGATAAGAGTTAAAGTGTGTACAGTAGTCAAAACGACAATATAGTAATCGATAGTAATGGAAGTTCGGTAAATTTGTTAAATTAAGTGGAACGGCTCACCAGAAACTTGTTCACGTTTGACTTGAAGACAACCATATTATAGACAGCTGGAAAGCAGGAAAACGGAAGACAATTCCACAGGCGTGCAGTTCTAAGAAAGAAGCTTTGATCATGGAATCTATGTTTAGGTTTAGGTACAGATAAAGAGTGGGGAAAATTATTGATAAGGTTTTCAGCTAGTCTAGTGTTTCTTGTGAAAGTTTGGCGAGGGGGGGGCATAGATTGAAGCTCCGTTGAACATTTTCCACGAAAATAACGATAAAGCAGAGACAAACTCGCAACATCTCTTCTGTGAGATAGAGGTTGCAGCGAAGAGAAAAGGACATCTCCCACAAGGCCACGAAGTCTATTTTGAACCGTATCAAGGCAGGACAAGTCTTTTCTAGCAGCTCCTGCCCATATGTGGCAACAGTATTCCATCCTTGGACGTATCTGGCTCTTATATAGATAGAGAATTGCATCAGCAGTGAGATATCTACTGGATCGATAGAAGGATCCGACCATTTTCCAGCTGCCTTGGCAACAGATTTGATGTACGTATTCCATTTAAGATCAGGAGTAAAGGTCAAGCCCAGAAGCCTGTCAAAACTTGAGGCCTCCCCAAGACGAGAGCCATTCATTTTAATTGATGCCAGATGGGGATCAGAACGTTTATGATGTAAAGATAGAAGCTTGGTTTTAGATGCATTAAAATTAACCAGCTACTCCTTTCCCCATTGTACAACGTGGTTGTTGTTATTTATTAGAACTGATTTTCTACATTTTTTAATGGTGTTCATTTCTTCCGAGGATATATCAGTGTATGCCTCGGCAAATTCTTGGGCAATGTTAAAAAGTTCTTCAGATATCGAGGGATAAAAGTCTATGATGTCAGACTGTATGAACGTACATTTATCTTTGTTTTCTATATTTTAAAACCAGGTGATTGCTTCGGTAGTATTTGCCCACTGGTTTAATTCTAGGTCTTGTTTGATTTGTTTGTTTACTCTAGAAAGTATAGTTTTGCTAATTCTACCTATTTCTGGTTTAGTTGGGTTTATCAGGCGGGTGCTGGGATTATTATTAAAGTCCCATTTGTGGTCTTTACGCAGAATGTACGCCTCTCTAGGTTTCAATTTGCCAACGTTATCGCTAATTTTTAGTTTATCGATAATTTGTTTACTTTCAGTATTTATTATATCTATGTAGTCGCATTCGTTTGTGTCTAGTTTTTTGTAGTTCTTTGTAATGTTTTCTGTGATTAGTTTGTTATATTCTTGTTTATCTATTTTATAAAAGTTTCTGGTTTTATCTGCTTTTACAAAGATTTTATGAGGGCTGTTTATGTTTCTAACGATTTTGTGTAGTTTCCGTTGGAAATTGTTAGGTTGATTGTGGAATTCTAGGTTTTTAATTACGTTTAAAAGGTCATTTTCAAAGTTTAACAAAAGGTCTACTGTTTTCGCATGTTTAAGGGTTTTAAAACCATAGGATTCTTTTTTGTTTACGTTTTAATTTTTTAGGAGAAAATTTGCTCGCCATCGCATTAGGCATATTAGTTAATCTGTTTTTTTAATAATTTAATAATATAGCTATGCTTGCTGGGATGTGGGGATGTTTTTTTAGCGATGTTTCGAAATTAACTCTTTCCATATCAATTTTTAATGTGGTGAAATAAATTCTTTTGAGAGTGCTCGACTGTTTTAGGAGCTAAGTATAACTACTTCATTTGCTCACATAAAATTAATATACGAAAGTATAGATTCATGCGTAAACTTTAAGTATTTACTTTAAAAGTGCTCAATACGTAGGTAGAGCTAGTTAGTAATTTATAAAATATATATGGCGAAAGAAAACCCGAACAACAAGAAATATTACGTAGGCATGACTTCCTTAGATTTCAAAAACCGATACTATGACCACAAAAGTACATTCTAAAATAAAAAAACACCGTATAAAAACAACACTAGCGAATAAATACTGGGAACTCAAAGAAAGCGGACATTCGCCGGTAGTCGATGGAAAATAATAAGACAAGCTACCACGTGCAGACATTTAGACGACCCATGTAAATTATGCCCCCATGAAAAATTTGCTAGTCTCTACTTTACAGAACCCCAAAATCTATTAAACTGTAGACGAGAAATAGCAAACAACTGTGTTCACAAAATAAATAAATTAAATAAACATGAATATACATAAACGATTACACATATATGTATATATATATATGTGTATGTATGTGTGCATATATGTGTGTACACATATGTATATTTATATATATATATAAAAAGCAGGAAAACGTCTACCTTAAACAACTAACCTAGTTCTAAAACAGACCCTTTGTTCGATAAAATGCATGCCCATTGGCTGGTAGGAAGGGGCGCGGTGGATACTAGAAAGCTGATTGGCTAACTAAAATCCTCAACATATATAAAAACAAGAAACAAACACAGAATTCGCGCATAAGCCTGACGGATCCTGTAGTGGATGAAACGCAGAATATTCAGTGTAGCTTAATCGCCATA
This sequence comes from Euprymna scolopes, assembly GCF_053919585.1. NCBI lineage: Eukaryota > Metazoa > Mollusca > Cephalopoda > Sepiida > Sepiolidae > Euprymna > Euprymna scolopes. Next base: position 76,860,971 of record NC_136502.1, read on the forward strand.
TATATTTTATAACTTACTAACTAGCTCTACCTACGTATTAAGCACTTTTGAAATAAATACTTAAAGTTTAAGCATAAATCTACACTTTTGTATATTAATTTTATGTGAGTAAATGAAGTAGTTATATATATATATATATATATATATATATATATATATATATATATTAGCATTTCAGCCCGGCGTTTCCCGGGTTTTTGGATGTATATTATGAGCAAAAAAAAAGCGGTCATTTGTCTTTTTTTTAATTTTGACTCCTATTATGACCCCTTAACATTTATTGTTTTGGGCTCAAATAAAGTTATTAAGTTATATCCTAGTCAAGGGAACCTAGATCTAAAATTTCAACTGTTTATACCCAAAATTAACGGAGGAGTTCGGTAGAGTTCTCAAGCGTCAAATTGTAAAAAACAATCAGTGCTAGTAAATAACAATAACCAATGGATAAAAACTAAAATGAAAAATTCGTTTGATTTGGCGATGGGTGCCAGGGATTTTGCAAAGGCATCAGATCTTCTGGGATTATTCATTTTATATACTCTCACAAGCATATTTGATACTACGGATATCGTCCTATATAGAGATGATGGACTAGCTTTAATAAAAGACTCCAAGCAAGCCAAAGGAGATAACTTTAAGAAAATCATATAGAAGGAAATTAAAAATTTAGGCCTAAAAGTAGACGTAGCAGCTAACATAAAATAACAAACTTCCTCGACGTCACGTAAAATTTAGATTAAAACACATATGAACCCTACTTAAAAGATAACACTACTCCAACATACGAAAACCCCAAGTCCAATCACCCATCATTAATTATAAAACTGATTCCTAACTCGATCGTAAGTAACCTCAGCAATAACTTAAGCGATGAAAATGCATTTAATAGGTCAACCAATATCTATAAAACAGCCCTAAGAAATAGTGGATACAAAAATATTGATATCAAATATAGGCAACAAAACACCAATAACTATAATAAAATTAAAAATAGAAGAAAAAGAATTATAATCTGGTATACGGCGCCATACAATCAAATGTTAAAAACAAAACTTGACAAGAAATTTCTAGATCTTATCGAAAAGCACTTCCCCGCAACCAATCCCTTACACAAAACCTTCAATAAAAATAACCTAAAGCTATCCTACAGCTGCTGCGAAAATTTAGAGATGATAATTCAAGCACGTAATAACAAAATATTAAATAAAAGCAATGAAACAACAACAAAATAAACAATAAAAAAGTGAAAACGATGACAAAAATAAAACTAACACCAAGGACATATATGTAACTAGTAGAAATAATAATAATAATAATAATAATAATAATAATAATAATAATAATAATAATAATAATAATAATAATAAACCAACTCTGGACAACGACAACCATACTAAAAATAAAAATACTAATAACGAACAAGATAAATGCAAAATAAATGTCTAACCAAAAACCTAGTTTACCAGGGCACAATATTTGCGAAAGAAAACCCGAATAACAAGGGTCCTGGATACGACCTTAAAATATATCCGATGGTGAAGCCCTAGCTTGTGGGCTTTGGAGAGTATGGAGCCACCCTTTAATTGCCATTGCTCCCAGGTACACTCTGACCTGGAGTAGTAGTACCTGTTAGGGTCCCAACTATGTGTTAAATCGAAACCGACTTAAAATAAAACAAACAAATATACTCTATTAAAAAATCGTTCTTCAAAATCACTGGATTCAGCATTAAATAACCTGGAAAGAATTGATATGCCGTAAAACAAAAACTACCAACCAGCCAACCGAATAACAAGAAATATTACGTAGGTATGATTTCTTAGATTTCAAAAGCGATATTACGATCACAAAAGTACATTCAAAAATAAAAAATCACCGAAGGAAAACAACACTAGCAAACAAATACTGGGAACTCAAAGAAAGCAGGCGTTCGCCGGTAGTCGAATGGAAAATACTAAAACAAGCAAACACATGTAAAGACGTAGACGATCCATGTAGATTATGCCTTCATGAAAAAGTTGCTATCTTATACTTTAAAGAACCCCAACATCTATTAAACTGTAGAAGAGAAATAGCGAACAACTGTGTTCACGGGATAAACTTTAGGATAGCAATACAAAATAATTTTTAAACTAACAATAACAATAGAAAATAAACAAATAAAATAAACATTTTAGCAGGGAGCGTAAATATCTAATGTCCTGACCTATTTTAAACGTAGGTTAAATGGGGTTTTTATGTTAGTTTACATATATAGATATCTACGCTCCCCGCTAAAATAGCACACACAAAGGAACGGGTGAACCGGAGGTCAACCGGGCCTTTGTCCTGTAAGTTCCTGCTCATTGGCTGATTAGCAAGTTTGCGGTGGAAACTGGAAAGGTGATTGACTAACTAAATAGAAGGTGCGTATATAAAAACGGGAGACACCCACAAAATCCTCGCATGATTCTGATTAATCCTAGCGTGTATGAAACCCGGAATATTCTAGCTTATTGCCATATATATTTTATAACTTACTACCTACCTCTAACTACGTATTGAGCACTGTTGAAGTAAACAATTAAAGGTTATGCATAAATTTATACTTTCGTATATTAATTTATGTGATTAAATGAAGTAGTCATATATATATATATACATATATATATATATTATATATATATATATACTAGCTGTACCCTGCCACGCGTTGCAGTGGTTCAATTTGGTGTAATGGAAAAATTTAATAAAAGAGAAAATGCATGTTTCTTATATTAGTACAGCAATCCACTGCAAAAAGTGAAAAAGAAGGCGAAACTGAAAAAAATGGTGCTCTTGCAGAATTTGATCTGGATCCTCGAGAGTTTCTGTCAATCATTCATGTTTTGGACTTGACCAACAATCAGTGGATGAAGCCGAACGTAGCAAAAATTTTGAAACGCTAAATGCTTTTTTTTTGTTGTTTTAACAAATGTGATTTAGTAATTAATATTTGGTTGATGGTGGGGAGAGGGGGATTACTATACACAGATTCGAAAAAGTCGTCCAAAAACAAATAAATGAAAGCAAAGGTAAGGTAATTTACGTTTCTACCTAATTGGATAATTGTTTAGTGTTTTTATGTAATGTAAAATGTTTAATTGGCTCAAAAAACAGAAATGGTCGCGAATTCTGTTGAATACGTTAAGTTTGGGAAAGTAAGTTGAAAACTAAAAACTATACAAAACAGTGTCTGAAACTCACCGAACATATGTTACCATGACATAGGCTGGCATAATGGATAGGTTTCTGACAGTATTTTGTATAGTTTTTTTTTTAGTTTTAACTCACTTTCTCCAACTTAAAGTAATCAACAGTGTCCACCACCATTTGTAGCTTTCAAATACACCAATAAACACTGTTTTTCGAGCCGACTAAACGTTACATTAAATGAAAAGGGTTTATATTACTAAACACAGATACAAAGAAGTTGTCAAAAAATAAATATATAACAAATAAATGTTATCAAAGGCAAGAAAAGTAAGTGTTCTACCTAAGTGGATAAGATTTTAGTGTTTTTATGTAATGTATAATCGGTTCAAAAACATTCAATGTTTATCGGTATATCTGAAAAATACAAATGGCGGCAGACTGTATCGAACATGTTAAGTTTGGGGAAATTTTGGGAAAATGAGTTTAAACTAAAAATACTGTTAGGAACTCACTCAATATATGTTACCATGATGTAGGCTGGCATAAAATCGGTGGTTTTAAACTTTTGCTCGATACAGGTGACGACTTTTAAAAATCCCTTTTAGTGATTACCTGGTTTGAGGATATTTGTACAACTAAACGGCAAATCTGCTCAAAAAATCCGGTATTATTTTACTTTAAGGCCCGTTTCACGTTCATATATAACGAAATATTTTATTGTAGATTTCGGTGTGCTAAAAACGAATCTGCAAACCGTTTACGTAGCAAAAACAAAAGTTTTCATGACATTCATGAAATTACTTTTTCGAAAAGTGGGTGATCACTTTTCAATGTAAATTTAACTTAGAATGAGCACCCACTTTCTGGCCACCTGAGAGAGGGGCATTTTTCTGTTTCTTGGCTAAAAAGTTTTTTGTTTGATTTCTTTTGCATGGTAATAACCCCTGAACTCTGGGACTATTTTCCATTTAACAGCCGTAGCCTTCGTTTACGCTATGCGTAAGCATAAACGAAAGCTGTTTAGCCAATAAACATGGGAAAAAATCCCCCCTCTCTCAGGTGGCTAGAAAGTGGGTGCTCATTTTAAGTTAAATTTACATGGAAAAGTGATCGCCACTTTTTCGAAAAAGTAATTTCTTCATATAATAAAAACTATTTTTTGTGTGACGGAAACGGTTTGCAGATTCGTTTTTAGCACACCAAAATCTACAAAAAAAAATGTCGTTATTTACAAACGTGAGACGTACAGCCCTTAATGGAAAATTATATCAAAAATCCGGGGGAAAATAGTTTTCAATAAAAACAGCAAATGAATTCGATAGAAAAAAAAATGGATGCTATGTTTTTTTTATTTCTGTGTGTTTCTTGGCTTAAAAGTCTTTTTGTTTGATTTCTTTTGCATGGTATTAACCCCTGAACTCTGGGACTATTTTCCATTTCACAGACGTAGCCTTTGTTTATGCTATGCGTGAGCGTGAGCATAAACGAAAACTGTTAAATATGCATTCGCGTAGCAAACTGCCTTGTCAAAAAAACCTTTAAGCCAATAAACACGAAAATAAATGCCCCATCCTCAGGTGGCCAGAAAGTGGGTGCTCATTTTAAGTTAAATTTAGATGGAAAAGTGATCACCCACTTTTCAGAAAAAAAAAATTTCTTCAGATCATGAAAACTATTTTGATACTCCTTGGGCGTTGAGTTCCATGGCGACCCGCAGAATTATTTAATAGTCGTTCCCTTAGTACCCCCCTAGTCAAGGCTAACGCATGCGCACGTAACATTTTTTAATTATTTACTTACGTGGTGGAGTTTCTATACTGATAGGTTTTTTGAATTTTTTTCACTGGATTATTATTGATTGAACACTAACCAGATTATGAAAAAAAATTGAAAAAAAAAAATCATTTCAACATTTGAAAGGGATACTCACTTTTTAGTTACCACGTTCTGGTAAATCGGTCACTTTTTATTTTTTTTTTTTTTTTCTAAATACGGAAGTGTCTTCGGGAGATATAAAATGGTCGCATGTTGAGGAAGCAATGTATCGGGAGGCGTACGGGATTAAAAATTATTGGTAAATTTTTAGATTAGGTCCACCTCCTCAATTTTCTTTTAATTAACGATTTGAAATGGTTTTCGACTATGCTGAATACGAAAATCGCATCAAAATTTTTCAGAAATAAGTAGTTATCAAGATATAAAAAGTTGTATTATGCATTGTAATCTTTGGCGGCCATCTTTTTACGTGTGTGTATTTGTTTATGGCGCGTGTGCACGTAAAAAGATGGTCGCCGAAGAATACAATGCATAATACAACTATTTATTTCCGCAAAATTTCAATGCAATTTGCGTGTTCAGCATACTCGGAAACCTATAAATGTCGTCATTGAAAGGAAAATTGTGGAGGTGGACCTAATGTAAAAAAATACCAAATTATTAAACATTTCTCCAGCATGTTAGTGAAATTTATAATACTTTAAAAAAATTAAAAAGAAACAAAACAAAAGTTTTGAAAAAAAAACTCACCTTTCACAAAAACAATTAAAAAAAAAACCCACTGACTAAATAAGTAAAAAAAAAAATAATTAAAAATCTCGAAAATTTATTTTCATGAAAACAATAAAAAAAAGTCCTGTTCTCTCTATTTTTTTTCTTTGAGAAACAAATATATTTCTGACTTACAAATGCGGTAGAGACTCATTATTTTTACTTTCTATGGTTTTGATATACCGCGTTTTTATTGCTTACAAAATGGGTGACTGATTTATCAGAACGTTGTAACTAAAAAGTGAGCACCACTTTCAAATGTCGAAATAATGATTTCTTTTTTACATTTTTTTTATTTTTTTTAATAATCTGTTTAATTAGTTTCCAATCAATAATAATTCAGTGAAAAAAAATTCCAAAAACCTATAAGTATAGAAATTAAGCATGGGTGTAATGTTTGTACAACAACGTAACGTCGCCTTTCGCACTTTTACAAACATTTTTTAAAAAAGTAACTAAACCATTTATTGATAATTTGTCACGTGTACAAACATTTATTTATTTACGTAGGCTTAACTCCTTTCATGAATAAGAAAAGTTTTACTCTTTAAGAATAATAAAAGGAAAAAATTACTGAACATTTATAAAAGGACTTCTTTTCATAAAGGCCAGAGGAATAGTTAGCCGAAAATTCGTGAAACAACAACAATAAATAAAAATGGTGCTAATGCAGAGAGCCGCGCTATTTTTTAAATCATATTTCCACGTTTAAATAACGTTTTACGATGTGTTTTTTTTAATTTATTCAATTGTAAGGTTAAAGTACAGAATAGGTACAAAACATCCTTACCTCCCCATGTTAAGAATGACTTTTTAAATAATAACATTATTTCAGCACGGATCACTCTCTGCATGAGTAATCTTATATAGAAAAAAAAACTCAAAAGCAAGCAACAAACTTTTTTTTTTTGGCCTTATATAATAAAGAAAAGATGTGTAAATTAAAAAATTTGGAAGATAAACAAATGAAATATGTTTTTTTTTGTTTTTTTTACTTATCGAGTTAACAGAAAATTAAACCTTTCGTCAATTCGTGGCTGTGAAATGAATCGAACCGGAAGTTCAGTTTTATCAACAGAACAGATTCGCAGAAACGATAAATAAATATATTTATTTTATTTAATATTTTAATTTTAATTAGGTAAATTTATTTTAATAACATAAAAACATACCTCGACTCTAAAAATGGGTTGTCTGAAAATTTCAAATAAATTGGTAACGTATAAACATGGTTTTATTTCTTTAGAACGAACCAACTTTACATTTTTATATATATAGATATTAGAAACCCGTGATACGGTGGCCCTGGGATACGTTTTTTTTTCAGATTACGATGTGGAATATGATGTTTTTCCGGCCCTTGGTTAAGATATTTACCTCGCCTTACGGTGTGATTTATAATGTTATTTGATTATATACATGTCTATTATATATTGTACTGTATTTTGTTAATATTTTTTATGTCGTATCCTGAGGTTCTACTATATATATATATATATATATATATATATATATATATAGATAGATAGATAGATAGATAGATAGATAGATAGATGCGTGTGTGTACATGTGTGTAGGGGAAGGTGTAAGAAAGAAAGAGAGAGAGCGTATACCAAGGACTAATATACTTATTTACCTCCTCTGTAGGTGATTAGACACAAGGTCATATGGGATCTTGAAAATCCACGCACTAGGTTAAATGCTACAAAAATGCCTGAGCAACATTTTCAGTATTCCCAGGTTGCAGCATCCTAGGCGTTTAGCTATAAAATTGGAAAAGGTACCAGTAGGACCGAACAGAACCATACTTACACCTGACAACAATAAGCCACTGCCGAACTGATAATCAAGAACGTATCCCTAACTGGTACGAACAACACATACACAAGCCGTACAAGGTAACCACCGACTAATGTATAGAACAAAAATTGAGAGTAGAATTCGAGTGATAACAATTGCATATATAATATTTGAGGTAAATACACATAAAAACATGGTGAAAAAAGGAAGGGGGAGAGAAAAAGAAAGCAAGAGAAAAATAGAGAGTGAGTGAGAGAGAGACAGAGAGAGAAAGAGAGAGCAAGATGGAGAGACGTAGATATGACAAAGAGAGTGAGAGAAGGTAAATAGAGAGAGAAAGCAAGAGAAAGATAGCGATAAAAAAGAGAGCGAAAGAAAGTGAGAGGAAGATAAAAAGGTAGATAGAAAGAGAACGCAACACAATAATTAAGGATAATCACGAAGAAAACGAAGAAGCAGAGTGGGGACTGAAAAAATAAGTGGTTGTCGGAACGAAATAAAGACTGGATTACAGAATGGCCGTTTCCTTATAACGATGAGATGGATCGTCGAACGAGGAAAGGGTGGGGGATTGATGAACGAGGCAGATGCAGTGTATCCAATTATTTAGAAAAGATCTCCATCCTACAAATAACAAAGAAGTCGCCATAAACGACCATTTTCAAAAAAGGAAATAGTTTTCAATTTGACATAATAACGACGGAGCTCAGCAGTAAACGACTACATTCTTCGATCAGAGCATGCCCAACACCCTCTTGGAAGAGTGCCACGATTTTCGACAGAATAAAATGATATAGAATTAGCTGAACTCATTCATCGGAGATGTCCGATGGAAAATCATGGATTAGAAGGTATTCACTACCTCCCGACATAATGCAGAAATATGCGACACAAGGTCGGAAGGCAGGGAGAGTCAAGCCGGCGTCCCTAAATGAGGAGCACTCTAGTCATATTAAAAAATATCATAGGCAGCCTCGTCGATATTCCACGGTAGAGGCGCATCAGGCAGTAAGAAATAAACTTACTTCACTCGAGAGACGGGAGGTAATGACTTCGGAGGTTGGACCTCTTAAAACTACCCAGAACTTTTTTTTTTTTTACACAGGGATCACCACTTATCAAGGCCCGGAAGCCACTCAGGGATAAGGGTTATTGCAAGTACATTACGTTAGTGTGGAGATTTGATGAAGTGTTTACTTAAGGGGGCGGTTCATTAGGAACTTGTTAACATTGGACTTGAAGACATCCAAGTTGTAGTCCGGTGGGAAGCAGGCAGACGGAACAGAGTTCCACAGGCGTGCAGTTCTAAAAAAGAAGCTTTGTTCATGGAATCCGCGTTTTGATTTAGGCACAGATATAGAGTGGGGGAAATTTTACACAGTGGATTCAGCTAGACGGGTGTTTTTCGTGAAGGATTGGCGAGGGGGGACCAGAGATTGGAGTTCAGACGAGCACCTGCCATGGAAATAACGATAAAACAAGGATAGGCTCGCAACGTCTCTTCTGTGGGAGAGAGATTGCAGGGTAGAGAAAAGGGCATCCCCCACTAAGCCACGAAGTCTATTTTGTACTCTGTCAAGGCAGGATAGGCTGTTTTTAGTAGCTCCTGCCCAGATATGGCAACAGCATTCCATCCTTGGGCGTACTTGGCTTTTATATAGATAGTGACTTGCATCAGTAGTGAGATATCTTCTGGAGCGGTAGAAGGATCCCACCATCTTTCCAGCGACCTTGGCAACAGACTTGATGTACGTGTTCCATTTCAGATCAGGAGTAAAGGTGAAACCCAGAAGCACATCCGTCCAACTGATGCAATGGCAATTCTTTAGTTTACAATGACCAAGATTGCCCAGCTGTGTCGAGGACGCATCATTAATAGGTGTGAATATAACTTACTCAGGCTGTGCTACGTAAATACAGGGCGGGACAAAAGTCACTGACCTATTTTAATTATAAATATTTTTTTAAGTTATATGCAGTGAATTATAGTATCATAAAATAAAGGCAATAAACTTTATTTTACCTTAGTAAGCTTGGAAAACTTGTATTGTTAAATTTGAAAAAAAAAAAAACCATCTTGCAAATTCCATTTTCTGCTTCACAAATTTGTGCTCTTTTGATTATCTCTGCCATAATCTTTTCCAAAGTTTCTGGCCTTATTTCTTTTATTTCTCTAGTGATGTTTTCCGTTAGCTCCATTAAAGATTGGGGCTTGTTGACAAAAACCTTTTACTTTAAATATCCCCACAATAGGTGCATCTCTCACATTGGAATGTCTTCGATAGACTCTTTGGGTTTGAATTATTGAACCTTAATTTTGATAATAAAATTGTACAATTTTAAAGATCTTAAAAAATAAAAAAAAATATTAAGAAATCAAAAAATATTAGAAATAAAAAAGAGTTATTTAAAATTAAAATGGGTTAGTGACTTTTCGCCCACCTTGTATAAATCAGACATTAGTATTCTTACATTTACTTTAGGGAAATTTGAAGAGCTCTGCGATTTAAGTACCTCCTATCGTGAGACACTAACGGGGAGGATTTAGGGTGTATGGAATTGCCATCTAGCATTACTGCTGGGTCCGCTTGTCAGACCTAGAGTAGCGGTACCTGTTAGAGAACTTTCTTTCACGTCAGACCTGAATGGAAGATTTGCATAAAACCTGTTCATATTTACTTGCCGCCCTACGAGCTCAGGGTTAGACAAAATGTCGTTTTTGTTTTAATATGGGGAATAAGCTAGCTCCTCAAAAAGGAAATGTACCATTATCCGGGAATCAACGCACGTTGTGTTCAGTTTCAGTCACAATGGAGACCAAGACAAAGAAAAGGAAATAACCCCAACTCGCGTGTTCGTTTTAGTATTTCCTCATTCTCTCTTTACCGCTGTGACGTGCCTCACGTGATCACCTTTTCAAGCATCCTTCATGCCTTGCACGTTATCGCGAACGTTATCCACGTCTCTCGCGTGATTGTTCTCTTTGTTTTTTTTTTATAGTCTTTTTTCTTTACTGGTGACGTCATTTCGCGTACAGTTACATACGCGCATCCCCGTTATTTTACAGTAACTCTGTAACGAAACAACAAAAAACTACCTCAATCTAGAAGGATTTTTCTTTCACTGACTGTAATAAAAAAAGATCAAGGGTGGTATTATAATAGACACTATACTTTGCTCTCAGCCAAAAGGTTAATATCAAATCTGTTACTAGCGTTGCTGGAAACATGGTTGGATCATTCTACCGTTCTAGAAAGTACCTCACTCCTGACGCAATCTTCTACATGTATAAACAGCCATATATGAGTGAGTACCACTGTTATATCTCTGGAGGTGCCGGTCGAAGAACTTTTTCTTGCCTTGATAGAGTAGAAAATTGACTTTGCAATCTAGTGGGAATGATCTCTTCTATTCGCAATAGCCGCTTCCACGGGCTTTTAACAGCTGTTTGTTTATTAAAAAAATGTAAAAGACTTCCTCTGTTACTTTTTATAGAAGAGTATAATATAATCTCGTCGGTGTCATGTGGAGGTGGTGGAAAGACGACTGGACCGTGATATACAAACTGGTATGGGGTATCCAGTCATAGTCAAATTACCTCTTTTTTTTTTATAATATTTCCCAAACAGAATAATAAAAATGCTATTTCAAACTTAAGCATGACAGACCAACGAAGATGAGATTTAAAACCAAAAGACCAGGTGCATAAAGCAATTAAAATAATGTTTAGTAATTATTGTTTATAGCAAATAGTATTTTAAACTTAAGCTTGACAAACCAGCGAATGTACTGTTTTATAATCTTACGCTTGATAAAACAACGAATATATTTTTTAAACTTAAGCTTGACAGATACAACAAAATGATATTTTAGCTTAAGCATGGCAGATCGAAAAGAAAATGCTATTTCAAAATGAAATGCAAACTTGACAAAACACTATTACAAACAAAAACTTTACCGACGAACATAAACGCTATTTCAAATATAAGTAAAACAAACCAACAAAAATGCTATTTTCAACCTTATAATTGCATGAAAAATCAAATTTAAGCCTCACGGACCAACAAGAATTCGATTTCAAACATATTTTGACGGACTAATGATATTTATATTGAAAAGACCAACAGAAGTAACAGAAGTGGCAGACCAACAGAAGTAACATTGACTTAGATAAAATTGATAGGTTTTGTAATAAAAACGCTTTCTCAACATTAAGTGTGACAGACGAACAAACAGACCGACTGACGAACAAAGCCTTCTTATATAAGTACATGGGCGCGCCTAGAAACCATAAACAGCGCTTTTTATTAACTGAAGTAACTTCTCTAGAAACCTCATTATCCATTAACAAAACATTTCATTATTGAAGTATATTTTTGTTTTTCGTCTTATTTCCAAGCAGATTTCGACAGGGAAAAAAAAACATGTTCAAAAATACCATAATTATTAATCAGAGTTGTCTCCCTTCAGAAATCAACCAATCATATTTTATTTGCGCCCCCCCTCCCACACTGGCCCTCTCCATTTATTTATTCATCTGTTTATTGTATCCTAGTTATTTTTTTATTTTTATTTTCATCAATCTTAGACCCTAACCAACGTTGCAGCTTATTGAAAGAAAGGGAAGAAACGAAACAAACAAAGAAAATAAAAATAAAAAATAAAATAAAAGATGAGATAGTAGGAAAATGATTACGTCATTACAGACGTTTAATGATATTTGGGATACAATTTAGTTGATGACCACTCGCCGGAACTCTTTCCTAATGGCCTTGAAATTAATGAGGAGTTGACAGGAAGTGGTGCAGTCCACCTACTGAAAAAGTAACCAACTCAAACTATCAGTATGACTAATAGAAATGCAAACTACTTCTGCTACTCCTCCTCTCTCACTACTATTATTGTTATCTTCGTCGCCGCTGTTATTGTTATTCTCATCATTATCTAATCTGGATTTGATTCTGTTTTCAGTCAGATAAAATTAAAAGCACTCGGAGAATGCATGTCTCCTCTAACACTTCGACTAGTTTCTTAACTAATAAAAACAAGCAGTTGCATCTTTTATTCCTGATGGAGGCAATAGGACAAAACTAATGAATCTATTTGTCTATACAGTGAAGACCGGATTATTTTCTTTAACTGAGAGCATAAGGCGCCTGTGTAATGTTGTCTGGGAACAAACACGTTGTAGCTTCAGTCGCAAAGTAGACAAAGAATATTTTATTTTGTTGTACAAAGATATTTATTTCCCCATTCTCTCATTATCGTTGTAATGTCCTTGACATGATCGTCTTCTTGAACGTTATCCCCGCCTCTAACGTAATCTCGAACGTTATCCCCGTCTCTAAAGAGATCCTCTTTAAAAAGTCTTTATTTTTTCCTACCGATGACATCATTTCACATGCATTTGCATGCACGTGTCCGCGCAATGTTACACCTGACATTTATACAGGACTATTTTGTCTAACTACAAGTTTATCAAGTCGACCTTTTCGGTTACAACGTCAACAAAAAAAAAAGTAGACACGCATAAAGTCCACCATTTGACTCCCTGTAAAAGGCCGAATGGCCTTGTTCCAAATCAAGCTGATCCCAATGTCAGATGTGTTAGAGGAAATTCGGCTTACTACACAATGCAAGTATGACGTGTTTTCCAGAATCGTCTGATCTATTTAGTGTTTCTTTTGTTTAAGCTCGTATAACACGGTGGAGACCGTAGTGTTCCTTGGTATACAAGTGTAGCTCTAGATGGTTTCTATTTCGGAACACCCAAGAAAATCCAATGGCGTGGTATTAGTCGGCTCTACAATGACAGGGTTAATGCGAGACTCCTGTCTTTTCTGCCTAAATAGTAGCTCGCTGGTAAAGAACAAAAATAAAAAGTATTTTTTAAAACATCAAGAAAAAAAGTAAACAACTCAGAGTCTCCAATGAGTACACGCGCCGCAGGCCATATTCTGGGTGCTGAGTTGGCTAACCTCTCTCCTGTTTGCAGTCTCCTGAAAGAAATTGCTTCAATTTATTTGCAAGCTAATCACAATTTTTTACGCGACAAATAATTGACTTCAGACGTAATCTTGGGTTTTCGTTTGTTAGAATTAATTATTAAATAAATTCTGAGTACAAGGAAAATGTTATTTTTACAGTTATGGACAGGGCAAAACAAATATATATGCAATGTCCTTTTTTAACAAGCAGCCAGCTTCAACAGTGAACCGATGTAATCTTTTTTCGACAACCGATTGTCTCTTCGCTCCTTTTTTATCTGACTGTCAGTGGACGGGGGGGGGGGGGCGTGGCGCGGGGGCAGCAGACAACCCCGACAATCAACCTTATCTGGAAATTTCGGCTTTCGACTAGTGAAAAACTGCTCTACGCATTCTTTTATTGGGAGGTAGCGGTGTGGGGTTTTAGGAGTCCGGGCCTCTCATCCAGCCAATCCAACCTCACTACGACAAACTCTTAAACGCCCTGATTGGCTAATTGGCCAAACCACTTGTGCATATAAATTATGTTGGTTGGTTCTTTTTGTTTTACGGCATATCAACCCTTTTCGGGTCATTTAATGCCGAATCAAGTTATTTTGAAGAATATTTTTTTTAATAGAATATTAATATATAGGTGGATTTCTATTTAACACATAGTTGGGATCCATACAGGTATTATCAATCAAGGTTAGAGTATACCTGGGAGCAATTACAATTAAAGGATGGCCGCACACCCCAAAGTCGCAAGCTGGGGCTTCACCATCGGATAGAGTTTAAGGGCATATCCAGAACTAGATATATAAATTATGTGATTTCCCCAACACAATGGAAATTTTCCACACAAGTTGTTCACACGACGGAACATCACTATTCAACACCATGTAATGATGCCCGTCACAAACAATATTATAATTATTATTATGGCTAATATCAGACTCCTTATTCCCGAAGTTATTTTTTCCTCCTGCATTTTGCATCACCAATCAAACGGTTTTAACCAGTAAGACCACTTGGTTATTGCCTTGGACTGTTCATACAGCAAAACCCTCAAATTCAGCTCTCGGTCATCCGTCACTGATGCAATTTTCGCCTATCACAGGTGGTAAGGTAACACTCATTGGACTCCTTAGGTAAGTCATCTGCATTATTTTCCGTTTTAATACCGTATAGTAATACATAGGCTTATTCCAGTAGCTTCTTTTCAAGAATTTTAACGTTGTGGAACTCTTTTTCTGCTGCCTTTCTCCTACCTACAATCTTTTTTTTTTCAATATTAGGATTAATAAACACCTCCCGTTTTGTAATATTAATCATTCATTCTTGTTAACTCCTTATATCGCCACAAAATAAATTACCAGGTTGGAGAACTAGCGCGATCTATCCTTCTCTCGAGATTAGATGGGCCACTCTTAAGCCGAGGTAGGCAATCCATCTAGTCATGGGGCCCTGTCGGTGGGGCATTAGAATACGCCGTCTGCCCCCCTTCAGAGGGTAAAAGTCCCTCAATGGGGGTCCTGGATATGACCTTAAACTATATCCAGTGGTGAGGCCCCAGCTTGTGGGCTTTGGAGAGTGTGGAGCCACCCTTTAATTACCATTGCTCCCAGGTCCACTCTGACCCGGAGTGGTAGAACCTGTTAGGGTCCCAACTATTGGTTAAATAGAAACCGACGTGAAAACAACAAATATATTCTATTAAAAAAAATTTCTTCAAAATCTTTGGATTCGGCATTAAATAACCCGAAAAGGGTTGATATGCCGTAAAACAAAAACCAACTAACCAAACCATCTGGTAATGGCATCACCCTAAAAAAATATCATTGATAGCCTTGGCGAAGCATCAACTATTCAGCTACAAACAAGATTTGAATTACATTACAAACTCGTGTAGCGAGTTCAACCTCGGCCGCATGTTACGTTATGCTTTATACCAAATGGCTTCATGGCTTGTCTCGACTTATTTCGATAAAAAAGTCAAGGTAAATAAGTTCTTGTTGGGCTGTACTCTTAAATAACCAGATTCTTATTTCCCCCATTACAGATTATCACGATATTTACTCATTAATATTCATTATCGAGTGGCTTCTATGCCTTGATAAGTGATGACTCCCTCGTAAAAAATTGAAGAAGAAACAATTGATTCTAAGGACTATATTCTTTATATGTGACTAAATCTAAACACATATTCCATGAACAATGTTTCTTTCCTAGAACTGTTCGCCTGTGGAACACTTTCGCTGCGTTGCTTCCCAGCTGACTACAATATCGTAACGTTCAAGTTCAATGTAAACAAGTTTAACCGTTCCCTAATCTAAATTCTACCAAACTGGCACCATTAGCGATTACTACACTACATCATTACACTCATTAACCTTTATCCTCGAGTGGCCTTCGGGTCGGGATAACTCCATCGATAACTCCATATATATATATATATATATATATATATATATATATATATATATATATATATATATATATAACTACTTAATTTTACTCACATAAAATTAATATACGATATACGAAAGTATAGATTTATGCGTAAACTTTTAGTATTGACTTCAAAAGTGTTCAATACGTAGGTAGAGCTAGTTAGTAATTTATAAAATATATATGGCGATTTAGCTACACTGAATATTCCGCGCTTCATCCACTCTATGACTCTTATATATAATAGTTATTCATGGACACGTGTTTCATCGTATCTAAGTCTCATCAGCGTTGTTGACTATACCAGGACTCGAACCCATAACGGTAGACTCTAGACACTACACTATGGTCATAGACTCTCTGGTTATGGGTTAGAGCCATGTATAAATAATAGAAGTTTAGATCCAAGTAACAATCTCTTAATCACCTTTCAAAAATTTAAATACTTGACAAACTGTTTAGTTCACAGATAAATAAACATAATCTATATAAATACATCCCTTTGACAGAAAGGTTTTTTAAAATCTAACTATTAAGAATATCTATTTATTATATAAATCTCAGTCGTCTATGTATTTATGTGTGTGTGTGTGTATGTCCGCTAAAAATGTAGAGGCCCGCTCGCGGTATCTTAGAAAGAGCGATCTCTCGGACACATAATATCAAAGAATTGGAAAAAATCGTCAATTATTTCGTGTATAAATGTCGTTTTGTTTGTAGAGGGTCAGATAAAAACCTTACTTTCGACGCGGTTTGCAAACAGCACATGCGCGAACGGTCTTTTACTCCTTTCGTTTTATAAAGTTAAATTTACGCCTGATAACACGTGTCCTCGCGTTCACATTGATAACGCGTACATTTAATTACGAAAGTTATAGGATTCCCCCCCCCAGCATTCGTCATTTTCATTTTTTTTTTTTTTTTTTTTTTTGCTTACAAAATTTTGTTTTCGGTTTGCTTCTGGCTGAGGGCACTCAAGTCCCGATTTTTTTTATTTTATTTATTTATTTATTTATTTTTACGACCGAGCACCGCCGCCCTGTTGTCACAATTTTCCCCCACTGTCACGCCAGACGCTCTTGTTTAAGAAAAGAGAGTATACAAGTAGACATTGGTATTTTAACATCTAATGATCAACTCTTCATTTATATTTTTAATTGCAAAATAAGCCACAAAACAGAAAGTAATTAAATGAACGAGGAATATACATTCATGCTAATTATACGTGTAGGGTAATACAACATAACCAAATAGAACACTGTGAAATGGCGGTCAATATTAGTAGAAGCATTGTTAGATATCATTGCTAGTGGTATTTGTTTCTGTGATCTGGTTATTAGAGCGACTGACTGTCGACTCGACAGTTATTGGTTCGCTACCGGGTTTGAAATGTGTACTGGTCTAGCCGCACGTAAGATACAGCGAAACAATTTATCCTGGCTTGAGGTAGTTGCCTATCAAGCTGCATTGATGAGCTGTGATACAGCGAAACAGTACTGGATGTGAATATTTATAATGCTCCCTATCTTGGGTTGAGCATATTGGGAAGTGATATACAAACTGCCATTAGCATATTAAGCGATGCTCTTTGTGTAAACAAATCGAGCTTAGTCATTTGGACAACGTCAAAACATCGTTAATTCCCGGCCCGCGCAGCAGCAGCCGTATATGGTTAGAAGCTTTGACTGCCGTTTCGATCCTGGCTTGAGGTAGTTATCTGTCTAGCCGCTGATGAGCTGTGATATAGCGAAATATTATTAAATGTGGATGACTCTCTCTCTCTCTACTCTCTCTCTCTCTCTCTCTCTCTCTATATATATATATATATATATATATATATTCCACATACAGTACTGTTTCGTTGTATCACAACTCATCAGTGCGGCTAGACACACTCACCTTTCCCCAGCCATCACATTGACAGTCGACAGCTCTCACCATCGGACCACGAATCTGTGCCGTAAATATTTCTCCTTGAGTGTGTATTGAATCCACACCCTCCCGCCGCAACAGTGCTCTAACCCTCGGCTTGTTTTCAAACAAATTAATAATGGGCTTCGCTTAATAGCTTGAAATACGCGTCGAGTGAAAATATATTTACAAAGTGCTCAACCCAAATAGGGGGACCATAATTGCCATCCACATACAGTACTGTTTCGTTGTATCACAACTCATCGGGTCATAAGTGGTGGAAAAGGATAAAAAGTGCTCAATACGTTAGTAGAGTCGTATATATATATATTTTATTTCACAACCTCAAAACAGTGACTTTCACCATTTGAGGAAACAGACAAGATTTCTTGTCTGCAGAAACAATTGGACTAAGTTAATGTTTTGAGGTAGTAATATATATATATATATATATATATATATATATATATATATATATATATATATATATAAGTACTCATTTAATGAGATCAATAAAGTAGAAAGGCAATTAATGAAATTAGATAAATGTTCTTACTCGCACTTATATTTCGGTTTATTAAGAGACAAAAGTGTTTCTATTGTACGTCAGATTTTAATAAAAGAATTGGGGGGAAAATCGCTAAAGAAACGAACAGAATAAACAAAGAACAAGTGAAAATTAATTGCTAATTAGTTTGCCCGATTATTTTTTGGCGACTGAAATGGAATAAGGAAAAAAATGGAGATAAGAAATTGATTATTGGTGGGGTGGGAGGGTCGAGGGAAATGGCGAGAGAATCGACAGAAATGTCTTTAAGAACGGTGAAGAATCGTGTGGACGGTTTGATAAGAACGAATATGGTGGTGAGATGAATTGAAAAGAAAAAGAAGAGGCAACGTAGATAGAAGGAGGCCTCGTAGGTAAATGAACGGAAGAAAAGCACAGGTGATAAGGAAAAGAGAAAGCCGAGTAGTAGTACTAGTAGTAGTAGTAGTAGTAGTAGTAGTAGTAGTAAGAAGAAGAAGAAAACGAAGAAGAAGAAGAAGAAGAAGAAGAAAGGTGAGAAAGAAAGAGTAGAAAAAAGAAAGAAAGAAAGAAAAAAAAAGAAAAAAGAGGAAAGGCAAAATCCTAGAAGTATAAAGACGCCGATAACAAGGAGAAAACTTAGAAAACAAAAGAAGAAAAAGAGAAAGAAAAGGAAGATTAATAAGAAAAGGAGAAAGGTGAGATAGAGAAGAAAAAGAAGAAGTAGAAAATGAAAAATAAGAAAGAAAGAAAAATAATAAGAAAGAGAAAATGGAAGAAACCTTAGAAAACAGGAGGAAAAGAGGAAACAAAAGAAGAAGAAGAAGAAGAAGAAGAACGAAAAAAATAATTTAAGAATATGAAAAAAGATTCTAATAATAAATAACAGAAGTAGAAAAGAGAAATAATAATAATAATAATAATAATAATAATAATAATAATAATAATAATAATAATAATAATAATAATAATAATAATAATAATAATAAAAGAAAAAAAGAATGAGAAAAAATAATAAAAATAATAAAATGAAGAATACGAAAGGTAAAAAGAAAAAGACGAAGACGGGGATTAAGAAGAAAAAGATAAAGAAGAAGAAAAAGAAGAAGGAAAAGAAAGGCTTAGAATAAAGTTGTGAAAAAGAATAAAGAGTAGAAAAGAAAGAAAAATAAAAAGTAAAAAAGGGAAAATCCTGGAAGAATAATAAAGATAGCAAGAAAAAAAATCTTATAAAACAAAGGAAGAAGAAAAAAAAGAGGATGAAGAAGACTAACCCCATAAGAAAAAGAAGAGACAAAAGAAGAATCTAAGAAGAAAAAAAAGGAAAAAAATAGATTTTTATAATAAGAATAAGAAATAGAAAAAAAGAATATAATAATAAAAAAGACGAAAAGAAAAACGAAAAAATAATTGAAAAAAAGAAATAGAGAAACGATACAAAAAAAAAGAAGAAAGAGAAGAATCCCAAGAATAAGACAGGGACAAAGACGATAAAAAGAAGTTGATGAATTAGAATAGAAGAAAAAGAAGTTGATAATGAGGCAAGAGAAAAAAAATTGAATTGGAAGAACTCAGAAAAAGTGTGAAAAGAATTGAGAGAAAAAGATAATTTCCTTCGCATAATAAGAAGACAGATTAATTCTCTAAGAGGATTAACCTAGATACGTGTTTTTAGTTGATTTTTCATTTGCTTCTTTTTTTCGAAGCTTATCATTTTTTAGTAGTTATAGGGGTTGTCTTTTTAGATGCGGCCATCATACATCCTTATAAGAAGATCTGTCCGTCGGTCAGTCTGTTAGCTGCGCAGTCTGGCACGCTTCAGTCTAAAAATAGAATCTTTGACTAGTCTGTCATGCTTCAGTTTGTAAGCAGCATCTCTTCTCCACGTTAAAAAACGACCCTGGTGTCTAACTCTGTCCCGTGGGGATGCATTGTAAATAGGAGCATCTCTTATAGGTCTGTAAAGATTAATTTTCAAATAGAATTTTCTTTAGTCCATTATAGTTTAAAAAGAATTGTTTGTTGATCTGTCACGCTTCAATCTGAAATAGCATTTTCGTTGGTCTGTCATAATTCATATTTTCTGACTGGAAAATAAAATTGTAGTTGTTTTGGTAAATCTCAGTTTTAAATAGCATTTTTGTTAGTCTGTCAAGCTTCCTTTTAAAATAGCATTTTAGTTGGTCTGTCGCACCCCAGTTTGGAATAGTATTTTGGACAGTCAATCACGTTTCAATTTAAAACAACATTTTCATTGGTCTGTCAAGATTAAGTTTGAAATTGCATTTTCGTTTATCTGTCGTGCTTTAGTTTAAATATGCGTTTTAGTTCGTCTGTCAAACCTCAGTTTTAAGTAGAATTTCCGTTGGTTTGTCATTTTTCAGATTTATAGAGAATTTTCGTTAGTTTGTCAAGTTTCAGATTTAAAAAGAATTTGGTCTATCACACTTCTATTTGAAATAGCATTTTGTTGGTTTGCTAGCTTTCTGTTTGAAATGTTATTTTCCTTGGTTTCAGATTTAATCAGCATCTTTTATGGCCAGTCATCCTTTTTATTTAAAACTTAAATGTTTGTTGGTTTTTCGAAATAATAGTTTTTTTTTAGTCTGTTAACATTCTGTTTAAAATAGCATTTCATTGGTCTGTCATCCTCTAGTTTTCAGTTAGAAATAACATATTCGTTAGTCTGTAATCCTTTAGTTTAAAATAGCATTTTTGTCTGTCAAGTATGAAAAATCATTTTTATTTGTTTAGCATGCTTAAGTTGGAAATACCATTTTTTCGGTCTGTCATCCTTCAGTTTGAAATAGCACTTTTATTGGAATCTCACGCTTGAAATAACACATTCGTTGGTTTTCCAAGATTAAGTTGGAAACAGAATTGTCATTCGTCTTTCATACTGAGGTTTAACATTGAAATTTTGTCGGTCTTCCACATATAAGTTTTAAATACGATCTTCGCCAGCCTGTCACACTAAAGTTTGAAACTGAATATTCGTTGGTCTGTCATACTAAGGTTTAAAATTGAATATTCGTTGGTCTATTATACTAAAGTTTGAAATTGAATATCCATTGGTCTGTCATGCTGATGGTTGAAATTAAATATCCTTAGCTCTGTCCGTTTAAGTTTGAAATAGAATTTTGATGGCTAAATTCACCGTGTAAGACTGTTCTCCTTTTGTCCATTTAGGGGAGGGGATATTTTATCGGATAAATCGAGTGAAAGTAAAAAAAAAAAAAAAGATTTAAGAAGAAGAATGAATCTGTAATCCATTTTTTTTTTGTTGTTGTTTTTTGATTACCCTTCCTCTCCCGGTCCTCCTCTTTTTTTTTCTTTAAGTTTCATAGCAATTTCATTCACGCTTCAACGACTTTTGCAATTACTAACATGAAAATTACGTTGAAGAACATGACACGACATCACTAATAATAAACAGAGCATTGTCAATCAGAAGCAATTCTTCAGCTTCTTAAGCTGAGAATTCATTCCAATATAGTTTTAATTCTCGCTTTCTTCCCCCTCTCTCTCTCTCTCTCTCTTTACACTCTGTCTCATATCCTGTCTCTCTTACTCTTCTTCCTCATATGTTTTTCTCCTCATACTCTCTCTGTGATGGCCTCTCTTTCTCTCTCTTACCTCTCTTCCTCTCTCTATTTCTTACCATCTCTTCCATGCCCTCTTTTTCTCTCATGCTTTTTTATCACGTATTCTCTCTGATTATAATCTTTCACCCTCTCTCTCTTTTTCATGCCTTTCTTCCTCTCTCGCTCTCTTACTATCTCTGTCACTTACACACTCTTTCATACTCTATTGCACTGTGTTTGCTGCATAAGTACTTTCAAGTGACGTTTTCTGATGAACTTACTGCACTTGTAACCCCTTTAACCTAAACACTTCGACTAACCAAACTCGCAGCAAAATCTCACCCTTCACCATACAGGTTCTTAGATGCCAAAAAAACATTCTACTCTTATATCTTCTTTCCTCGCTTGACTTTGGTATTTCCTCTCTTTTCCCTGTTTCTCCAAATGTACTTTACTACACAACTAACTTCCCCGAATATCTCCTCTAAATCTTACCCCAGTCACAATAGCCCTTTTTTTATTTCAGTGGCAAAATGCTTAGTTATATGTAGAGCTGTGGAATATCTGTTCTGTTGTCATGAGATCATGTTCCCAGGTTCAACTAAACCTTTTGGGATGGGGCTACGTTTAGGAGCAATATAGTTACAAATTTCAATTAGTGGCCGGTAATAAATAGAAAAATCAGAAACAAGACTTGATCCGAATTTTCTCTATTACGGTTTTAGGATTATTTGACTCTCCCTGATCTCCAACGCCTACTTCACATGAACAATGTTTATTTTCTAGAACACCGTATCTGTAGAACGAAACACCAGAACAGAATATGGTCATCTATATATATATATATATAAAAGCGAAAATCTATGCATGTATGCATGTATGTGTGTATGTGTGTATGTTTGTGTGTCTGGTAAAAACTTTCGACAGACAGAACAAAAATTCACAAACTCGGTATCATATTGAAGCTCTATCCTTCGCTCGAAAAACATCGAGAAATGACCAAAAACGTTAATTTTTCACCCCGAAATCGACAATTTTCGACAGGGGATCAACAAAAACGGTCCTCTCGTGACGACGACCGGCTCTATGCATGCGTCAGATGACGCCATGAACTGATTTTCTTTAAATAGTTGAAATACTGATTAAATTTCATTTACGTAACGTTAGGTCAGTTAGTTAGCGCGTTGTGTCATTATCTAAAAGTTTTGGGTTCGAATCCTGGTATGAGATGTCTTCTTTTTTTTTCGATTTTTTAAAATTTAAATATTGAACCAGTGTTATTTAAGCCATTTTTCACGTAACTTTCGTTTTTCTGCCTTTTTTTTTTGTTTTTTTTTACTTCGCTTATCCAACCCCGACCACACACCCAAAAACATCCGGGTACCCACCGATTTTTTAAATTTTAATATCGAAACAGGCTTATTTCAGCCATTTCTTTTTTGTTTTTTTCGATTTTTACATTTAACATCGTTCGTTTGCCTTACATTAGTTTTTTGGGTTTTTTCGATGTTTTGATTACCCCCCCCGCTTATTGTTTTCTTTTTTTACTTCGCTTATAACAAACAAACCTGCTCATTGACCTCATTTGATGAATAGCTATTGTTCTACGACTTCGGTGCGCGCACCTGTCAATTTGGTTCTTACTTAAATATATTCAAACATCTTTAAGTAACTCATTCTGGCTGGCCGATTTTATTTTCAAACTTCGCCTCAAGGCTTCGGGTTCGATCCTACCCCCCCCCGGTTTCATTTTTATTTAACACCACACACATCTACAAACACCCGGGCAACACCGGGTACCCCCGCTAGTGATTACATAAATCTGAAAAGTGGGCATAATAGTTGCAATTGTGTTCTATGATATTTACGCTCGTTTTCCAAGTAGTGCTTTACTTTACCTTTCATTGACATCTTTCTTTGGGTTTTTGTTTTGTCGTTGTTTTAGCGGGATGTGTTTTACCTTTTTTCTGTTAGAAAGTGATTAATTTTAATTTGTTTTTATTTCGCTTACATTTTATTTTATACCAGTTTAGTTATTTGTTTATATGTTATTCTAATTATGATTAAATTTTATGTTATTCGTTTTTATTATTTATATTTATATTTTATGTATTGTTTTGTTATAAGGGAAAATTAATTTTGTATACGCATACGTTTGCTTTTTCACTCCTGTAACTAAATAAATTCCAATTTTTTTTTTAAATCTAGGATAGTTAATTTCTCGTTCAAACAGTCTACACAAGTCCTCTAAGTTTCTACATGTGGTAGCATACCTTACTATTTCCCCTTCGACTGTCGGTTAGCGCCCACTTTCCTTGATCTTCTAATAGTGGTTCTTTAATGCTGTTTTAATTCTGCGTTTTTTTTTTAGGTTTTTTTAATATACTGCTATGGTCGTAATAGTTGCTTTGTAAAATTTAGGAAGGTTAACCCTACATAATACTTCCTCTTCGTGTTTTCTTTTTTACAAACGAGTCACCGCTTATCAAGGCCGCAGGCCACTCGACGATAACTGATAATGAGTGTACGGTAGTCAATTGGATAATACCGTAGTGATCGTTAATAGTAAAAATTGGGTAAATTAGGTTACGTAAGGGGGTGGCTCATCAAGAACTTGTTCACGTTGGACTTGAAGACGATAATATTGTAGTCAGCTGGAGAGCAGAGAAACGGAATTGTAACCTGTTTTTTTTTTTGTTTTTTTTCTTCTTAGGCATTTAATCTGTAGAGGACAACGTGTCTGACCTTTAAACAAATCCCTTTATTTAACCGTGAGGATTTTTTTTTGATAATCGAGAATATTACTACTATTAGCACAATCCCATTTTTTTTTTTCTATTTTTTTTTTCTTTTCATGAACATTCTTTCTGTGGGTCTGGACAACCGTTTTTTTTTTTGTTTTGTTTTGTTTTTGTTTTTTTTTAAATTTAAATTAAAACAGCCGGGATATTCCCTTAGGATTAGGTAGACATTTCTATGGTCGCATCAGACGATGTTAAAGTGGCGTGAGAAGAGACAGTAGATGTGGAAGAAATTTCGCCAACCCAACTGGGTAGCATTCCGAGATATGGTTCAAGATGAAGACAAAAAGGATCATTACCAAATTTTTGTCTCCACATAAACTCAAAAAAATAACGGTCGAGAAGCTCCTGACTGTTGATCCAAGATGGAGAAATTCATCTTGTATAAAGTTGTTAGGAACGGCCGTTTGAGGGCGTGCCGTTTACTTAATTTAATGATGTTTTCCCTAGGGTTTCTCCTTAGAGATCCTTTGCTCCTTTTCGGCACATTGATTGGCTGATCGTCGATTTATGTCAGATTACAGTCAAATCCTGTTACGTCTGGTTTAAATTCTGCACAAGTACCGATAAATAATACCTTCGTTCAGTCTCGAAAGACAAATGATACGCCGAGTATGGTCAGCTGCGCGTATAATTGTGTGGTAATGGTTGCGCAATCACCAACCACACCTCTCCTGAATCGACGCTGTTTTAGTCCAGTGGCAAGCAGTAGTCCAGGACGACTGAAAACAATACCGAGATAAGCGCACTCATACAGCATCTGGTAGTTCAAAATAGTCACCCATCTGGTACTGACCAGACTCATTGTTGCTTAACTTCGGTGATCTGAGATGAACCGGTGTGTTAAACGTGATTATGCCATATTACATAATAACCGACAAATAAATAAATAAGAAAGAAAGAAAGAGAGAGACAGAGAGACAGAGAGAGAGAGACAGAGAGACAGAGAGAGACAGGAGAAAATATTAAAGAGACAGAGAGAGACAGAGGGAGACAGAGAGAAAATAGTAAAGAGACAGAATGAGAGACAGTGAGAGACTGAAGAATATTGAAAAAAAAACACATGGAGAGTAAAGAGAAATAAATAACAAAGGAGAAAGAGATAGACAAAGAGGAAGAAAAAGAAAGAGATAGAGAGTGGGACTGGAGAAATAAACAGCAAAGGAGTAGACAGAGAGAAGGAGGCTGAGAAATCATGAAGAAAAGAATACACGGAGAAAGAAAGGAGAGAAAACAATAGCAACGGATTAGAAAGACAGTGGGGACATGACAGAGAACATTAAGAGAGAGGAAGAGGGGTGGATTCAGTGAGAGAGGGGGAAGGGGAGAGGGGGAAGAGAGAGAGGGGGGCAAAAGAGAACTAACGTGAATAAAATAAAGGTTCCACGAATAAAACGCAAAAAGGTTGTTTGCGATGTGTTTTCCTATTTCTAAATACAATCGATTCTCATTCTATCTTGCCGAGAAATTTAATTAAAAGCGAATTAAAAAAATATTTTGTTCCTTCAGAGGATTTTATTATTTATCGTGAACAGCAAGCCATTAGGATCTTTTGTTGTTTTCTGGTGATGTTGACATAAAATAACTCGATTAATCTGAATTACGAACTAATATTCTTCTGACAGTTAAATTCAACTCAAAAACGATGCATAAACACTCGTTTATTTACAACAACTGTTAACCATTTCCTTTGCGTCTAAAACTAAACGAAAATTCCATGAGCAAAATTTCTTTCTTAGAACTACTTGTCTGTGGAATACAATATCGTGAAGCTGCTCCCTAGATGGCTAAAACATAGTCGCTTGCAATGTAAACAAGTTCTTGTTGAGGTGTCGGGAATTACGGGAGGGACTGCGTGAAGATTATCAATATTCTAAGTGAAAGTAATTTTTGTGGAACGTATTTGATTCTAACTTGGGACACCGAGGTCGTCGGTCCGTGTCTTTACCTACTAGACCACCATTGCCTCCCTCTCTTGGTCTTGATAAGTGATGATTCCCTAGTAGAAACAAAACAATTAAATAAATTTTTCATAAATAAGAGGGGAAAAACATTTGTTATCGAAATATTCATACAAAACAGAGGGCAAATTATTCACAACTCGCATTTAGGTAAAAATGCCCTTTCGTACAATTCATTCAAAGAAGTTTCACAAAAAAAAACAATAATAAAATGGCATCTACAGAAAACGCAAAGCATACTTGCAGTCCTGCAAGATCGCCTAGTGGTAGAGGTTTACGCTTCTTACCATGGTGTCGCGATTTCGAATCTCACTAGATTCAGCCACTCTAATGAGTCGTAGACGACGAATCACGTTTCAGTGGATAATACATATGCCGCGGCCAATTTGGGGTACCTAATTTGTCAGAGTGAAAATTATTCCCCATTCGCATTAAGGTAAAAATGTACTTTCGTATAATTCATTCAAAACAATATTGCAAAAAAAAAAAAATAAAAATAACACACACACACACACACCTCTCTCTCTCTATATATATATATATATATATATATATATATATTATGACAGCCCCTTTAAGAAATACGTTTCTTATCGTTGAGCACTTTCTGTTGAATAAAAGTCGGTCAATTTAGCTCTTATGCGTAGATCGTCGTATAACGATTTGATCACTGTCTGTCTGACGTAATGAACATTTAAATTAAAATGTTTAAAATTCAACGCTATTTCACACGATTAATGGTAGCCGAATGGATACGGCCTCCGCTAATCGAGCCAGAGATGTCTCGTGTCGCGGGGTTCGAATCGTTCGACTGGTAGTAATTGTGACACCCTGCACTGAAGAATCCCGAAAGGATGAAACACTAGTGTCTGTAGGTATTTAATTATTATAGTAAAAAAATAATTATGACAGCCCCTTTAAGAAATACGTTTCTTATCGTTGAGCACTTTCTGTTGAATAAAAGTCGGTCAATTTAGCTCTTATGCGTAGATCGTCGTATAACGATTTGATCACTGTCTGTCTGACGTAATGAACATTTAAATTAAAATGTTTAAAATTCAACGCTATTTCACACGATTAATGGTAGCCGAATGGATACGGCCTCCGCTAATCGAGCCAGAGATGTCGCGGGGTTCGAATCGTTCGACTGGTAGTAATTGTGACACCCTGCACTGAAGAATCCCGAAAGGATGAAACACTAGTGTCTGTAGGTATTTAATTATTATAGTAAAAAAATAATTATATATATATATATATATATATATATATATATATATATAAACAAACATTGTTAAAGACAACAGAGAGCTTCTGTTTAATATTACCTTTTTAATTTTTTTTTTCAATTTTTCTGATGATGGCTTTGTGCGTAGATAAATGTGTCATAGTGAGATTTGTCTATTCGAAACATATCGCGATTTTGTTCCTTTTTCGTTTTTCGTAAAGACATCGTCAGGAGAATGTGTAAGGTTTGATTCTGCTAACGGGCGAATGCTAGTTAGTAGAAGCAACAGTCGGAAAATGGTTAATGCGTGCGAAGCCGTTTGTGCTCAGTGGGGAGGAAGGTAGTGTCTAATTTACAATTTGTGAAGCTTCTGTTAATTTCACAGTTCTTTTCACTTCTTGTTAGTGGACAGGTAATATAGGAAGTCCTACTTTAGTTCCTGTCAAAGACGATTTTTCAAGTTGTTCATTTGTAAGACACTCTATAAGTGCAGGTTCACAAACTCCAGTTTGAGAAAGATCAATCAAATTTGACCTGTGTGTGGCTGTAAAATTGATAGCAGTAATCTTTTTCAGTCTTTTTTTTTATTTTGGTTGTTCAAAATTTCTGAAAAAAAAAACCCCAAAAAACAGCAATTATTTGAAAACACTTTTTTATATTTTTGTGATGTAATATAAATAAAACTGACTATTGTCTGGGTTAATTGAGAAAACTAATAAAATTTAATGGATAAATAGTTACTTACATAATGGAAAAATCTTTTGAATGCCCTCTTCTATCACATCCAATTCATCTGAATATATCATCAATATTATGATATTTTCCGCAAGTAGTGCAAAATCACTATATGTTAAACTGTTAAAAACAGTATTTTGGATTTCAGTTTATTGTTGTTTTGTTCTCTAAATTGTATTAAAGCTATACTGTTGTTGGTTACAAAAATATTGTCGGTTTTGATCTCGAACTAACTAACTACATACACGTGGATGATAAATTTGAGCAGAATATTTAATTTATCATAGAGCGTTTAGGGATAGGTACCCCTGGTCCATAAAACACTAACGTTATGGCTGATGTTAGCCATCTTGCTTGATTCAAGGGTACAATTTTCCAAGCTGCATATCCTGGATTAGCTTCTCCTCGGGAAATTCCAACAACATATTCAAAATGTAGCCTCTGGTCTCCAGTTAAATCATTTGTTTCTTCTGTTGTCAGATCATGATGATCTAGAGGGTCACTAATTGTTTAAAATTCTACTTGAGGCATATCATGATAAGTATAGGTACAAAGTTTCCCAAAAGAACAAGTAAATGTTGTTGGGCTTCTTGTTGTTCCATCACTTAATGTTAAAATTGCTCTAAATGGCAGTTCATTTTCATGTAATTTTTTGGTCAGTGTTTGTACTGGTATTATCCACCAAAATTGCTTTAACAGGTTCTACACGTATATTCTGTTAGAACTGCGGCAACATACTCGACTAAGAGAATACCAGTTGCTCCCTGGTTGGTTATCACTTTGTGGGTAAGATTTTTGCTTTCGATTCCTATTTCTCTGTTGAAATTTAAGTGACGATCTGCTGCTTAGTTTTCCCTATCTCTTTCCCACCAATTTTATCTAAACTTCTTTGTATTTTAAAGTGTCCTTATCAATTCTACAATGAATTCCAACACAAATTAGATTATCATTTTGATGGACATGCTGCACATTGCTGGATAGTTTTATTCTAGTCTTTTTTGTTGTCAATTTTTGGTTTATATAAAATTGTGTCCTTGAAATTTAATTTTGGGTGAAGAAAGCGTATATGTTTAAGGTCCAGCAGAAACGCATAAGCTTGACATGCACCAAGATTGGAAGATGCATCACCTCTGATGAGCTCCATAGAATATCCTGGGATTTATAAAAGGCTGTAAGGTTCCCTCGGTTTTCTTCCTGCATCCAAACTGTCATCTGTTGTTCGTTCACTAGAAGATGACTGTATCGAAATATTTGGGAAAGTTTGTCCCTGTCTTTCACTCTGCCTCTCCAATCTACCCAATTTAGCAAACTTTCTTTTGCATTTTTATAGCACCTTTGTCGATAGGTCCCATTTGATAACCACTCTTTAGCCTGTTTTCCCCTTCTGGTTTTTTAAGTATTCTCTGTCTTTTAGTGGAAACTGAAAATTGCAAAATTTGCATGTTTAATACATAATACATAACACATAATACATAATACAGAATACATAATAAATACCAATATATTTTATTTTCCACAAAAAAGGAACATAATTGCAGGCGAATCTATAGAATGAATCTTACCTACTTTTTAGTAGTACAAATGCAGACTATGTACCTTGTTTGACAATTTTCTGTCCTGCACTTAAATGCAAAGTCATCACTAGGGCTGTGACAACAGCATATTCTTTTCATTGTTTTGCCTCTTGAGTATATATCCGTTAATATCTTGGGTTTTTTATAGACTGATGTGGTTCTCGGTTGATTGGCTGTGTCTTACTGTGCCGGATATATACTTGAGAGTCAAAGAATGAAAAGAATATTCTGTTGTCACAGTCCTAGCCACCACATTTCAAAACAGGAGGTTTACAGTTACAAGAAGATGTATCAAACAGTCTGTCTAGCTGTTCTCATTTTTTTTTCAATTTGGTTGCTACAAGAGATTTCCTGTCAATCTTTTTGGCCCTCTTATAGCAAAATATAAACCTTCTGCCCATTATAACGTTCCCTTAACAAAAGCAACTGCGGATTGCCAAATACTAATTATTTCCTTGGCAATTAACTTCGAAATCTCACTATTTTTAATAGGGATAACTATTTTCTAGAAAATAACTAAACTGGATTACTTGTCTTAAAGTTAGGGTGCCGTTTCATCGAAAAGACAAGATGGGCCAGAAAATCTTTGTGAACTACGGGTTAGAACAGAATGCTGTGCTGTTACGGATATTTTAATCTGAAAAGTAAAATAAATAAATTGATGATAACTGTAGGAAACCGTTTTAGACTATCTTCCAGTAAAAATAATGCGTACTAGTTATGACAAGTAATGAAAGGCGCTGTAGAGTTTAATTACATTTATTGAAGCGATCAAACCAAACTAGTGGCATAGTAGTGTTTAGTTTAGACATTTTTACTCCTCTTTCGATAATATGAATTTATCCTTAAGGCGACTCATTCTCGCTGTAGATGTGCCACTTTAAACGAGTGTTTAGTGTTTTGAAAACCGGTGCTTGTGTATCTATGTTACTGTGCTATTTTTGAAATTACTTTTAAGTTAAATTTAATTTTTACCATCTTTTTGTTTATTAAATTGTAAGGGAAAGTATGGAATAGTTACAACACACCCACCCCTCCATGCTGAGAATGGCTTTCTAAATAATAACGTGATTTCTGCGCAATAACATAGATGCACAAGTATCGAAAAACCTTTAAAGCAGTTTCCTTGCTCGTATTAACCTTTATGGGGTATCCGATTTTAAAACTGTAATTTTAGAAAATTACTGCTTAAAAGCAATTGCTCCCTAAAAATAAAATCAATGCCACTAATTTTCTTCAGAATATTTTTATTAACTAGAATAATTTGAAAATTTACGTGGTTATTTTTCGTAAAGAAAATGTAGAATACAATTGTATGGGTCATTTTTGTTTTAAAATATAAAACTTGAGTATATTGAATATTTTAATAAAAATTTCAAATAGAATTCGATGGGAAATAGAAAAGCAACTTAAAAGAGTAAAAGACTTACAGGAATAATTTCTTCATCGGATGAAACAAATACGTTTAAATTCACTGCAGACACTCGAAATATACGTTAAACAAGACTTTTTTCGGTTCTCCTTTCGAAATTTGGTATTTAGCCTAAAATTGTAGTTTTTTAAATTAAAAATTAAACGTTAATATCCAATAGCAATAACGAGCGTGTGTTTACAAAGGTGAAATCAAAGATGTCCTCCACCCACCAAAAAATTCCTGAAATGAAAAAGCAAACATCTATCTTTACATTATCAACGCTCTGATCCCCATCAGACATCAATTGAAATGGATGGCTCTCGTCTAGGAGAAGCCCCATGTTTTGACAAGCTTCTGGGCTTGACCTTCACTCCTGATCTGAAATGGAACACGTACATCAAGTCTGTTGCCAAGATCGTTGGAAAGATGGTGGGGTCCTTCTACCGCTCCAGAAGATATCTCACTACTGATGCAATTCTCTATCTATATAAAAGCCAAGTACGTCCAAGGATGGAATACTGCTGCCATATCGTGGCAGGAGCTGCTAAAAACAGCCTATCCTGCCTTGGCAGAGTACAAAATAGACTTTGTGGGGGATGCCCTTTTCTCTTCCCTGCAACCTCTCTCCCACAGAAGAGAGGTTGCAAGCCTATCTTTGTTTTATCGTTATTTCCATGGCAGGCGCTAGTCTGAACTCCAATCTCTGGCCCCCCTCGCCAATCTTTTACAAAAAAACACCCGTCTAGCTGAATCCACTGTCAAAAACTTTCTCCACTCTTTATCTATGCCTAAACCTAAACGTAGATTCCATCAACAAAACTTCTTTCTTATAACTGCACGTCTGCCTGCTTCCCTCCTGACTTGGATATCTTCAAGTCCAACATATGCAAATTCCTGATGAACCGCCCCCTTAAGTAGACACTCTAAAATATCCACACTAACGTACTGTACTTACAATAACCTTATCCATGAGTGGCTTCCGGGCCTTGATAAGTGGTGACCACTTAAAAATAAAAATTAAATCTATCGTTATTAATCAAAAACACAATTTTACCTTTACAGGTAATATTTATTTTATTAATTCATTATCCTCACTTATTTAAAAATGTAGTTTAAAACATATTCTAAATAATGATTCCATTTTCCTAACGGTACGGATTGTTTTGACGACAGGGCGTACTTGACAATTCACCGAAAAACTTTTAATAGTTGCAATTTTTTTTTAACTTTTAAAGTCATTCCCTCAAACAAAGATAACGATTTGAACAAATATATTTCTTATAGGTATTTTCTATGTCAAATCCCAACTATCATCACCATTGCATTACCGGGGTTCCAAAATCGATCTGCCTTATTGTTGCAGTGCCGGGCTTATTAGGTTCGCGACTCGTTTTTTTGTTCCTGTCTAGGAGCGAGAGACTAGTTGTAGATGTAGCAACTCAGATGTGGCAACTATACTCAATGCATAGTCGAATAGTGACTTTGTTGAAGTACATGATACTCTCATGTGCGAGTAATCTACTTGCATGATAGGGAGCCCACCTTCCTCACTGTAGCTTTTGCAATTACCTCATTATATTTGTTCCAATACATGTTGCCAATGAATCTAAGAGTGTGACCGAAATACTTTCGGCTAGTGTAGCTAACCATTGAGTATTCTAGTCAAAGAAAAAAAAGAATGATTTCAGATCGCGTCGAAGCACACGTTACAAAATTTTCTCCTCGTCCCTTTACGACGTTATCGCAAACAAGCTTTCTTCCACTGACACCAGATTGCAAAGCACACCATAACGACGTTGAAACGACAAAAAATAATCGTTCCCAATCGAAGAAATACTGGCTTTTTATATTGTCATACACGACCGCGTCTCAATTTGCATAAGACACGTTTTTTGTCTCGTGTTGGTCAGGTTTCGAGCTTAAGCCTTTTTTTCTTTTCTTCAGCGTATGACACCCGCGCTAATCATACACACTACAGTTTTCATTACTGTATCGTTAGCCATTGCAATCGCTGGTTGAAAAGCTTTCTTGTAGTTATTAAACCAAAGATGTTTATTCTTGGCAACGTTGAACTTTACTATCCATTCACAGCCCCATTCCACTATAGACTGGAAGTATTCTTCTAAGCTTTTAGCTATATTTCCTTAGATATATACTCATTCGTTTTCTTCTCGAGTCTGTTATATAGCGTAGTATCACGTATCGCCAGCGAGAACGGAATTTATCTTTCAGTACGCGACTATTTTAGGCTTTCTGAATGCAAAGAAAGTACCGATGTTTGACACTGCTTAGAGTCGCGAGCGTATACACGTTATACACTCGTGCAACTTCTGCTACAATCCAAGTTCTTTTGCATGGCTGTGATCCATCGAGTACCTCTTCAGTGTAGCTAACGGAAAAAAACATCTCTTCGCACAAAAAGGGAAAGCAAGATGCCTGTTGTTTATTTAGTATTCGCTTATTCTAGAAAGAACATGATCACTGGGTATATGACAACCGCATATTCTTTTCATTGTTTTTACACTCGAGTACATATCCCACACAGTAAGACACAATTGACCAACCAAGGACCACATCACTATACATAAAACCATATAATATATATATGAATGTATATCTGCGAATCAAAACAAGGAAAAGAGTATGCTGTTGTCATAGCCGTAATGATCACACATGATATGGAGGTGTACTTCTATTATTTTGTTACCTTTTTAATACAGTTGGGTGGACATAGCAAACAAAAACCAGGGAGAGAAGCTGTCCACCTTTTGATGATCTAAACTGAGAACTGAAAAAGTTTTCTTTTAATTCAGTAACAAAAACAGTTAATAGTTAACCAGAATGGAAAAATCTCCCAAATAGTAGATTTCGTCATCCCAGCTGCTCACAGAGTTAAACTGAAGAAGATATATAAAAAAAATAAAGAGAGCTGAAAAAACACCTTTCATATTGAAATTACCATAATATCGATTAATGTCGGTTGGTTGGTTGCTTTGTTTTACGGCATATCAAACATTTTCAGGTTATTTAATGCCGAATCTGGTGATTTTGAAGAACAATTTTTTTAATATAGTATATTTGTTTTTTAAGTCGTATTCTATTTAACCCATAGTTGGGACCCTAACAGGTACTACCACTCCGGGTTAGAGTGGACCTGGGAGTAATGGCAAGTAAAGGGTGGTTCCACACTTCCTAAAGCCAGCAAGCTGGAGCCTCACCATCGGATATAGTTTAAGGTCATATCCAGGACCGATTAATGTAGAAGGATTAGAAACAATTTCTAAAAATCTGGAAAGACGAATGAGATATAGTTGTATGAAAACGAGGATTCACACCATACTAAAACAAACTAAAGGGAATTGATAGTACGAGGGTAAACGCAAGTCTGGGACATTTCTCTTCTAAAAAAAAACAGGCAAAATGGCTATGGAGGATTTGAGAGAGGATGGAAAAACAGAAGGTGAATGGCACTATTGAGAATCTGACAAAAATGATGCAAAGAGTACTGGAATCCTGAGGAGGCCTATTATCACTCGAATTACAGAGAAAGTCATCAGCTACAACATTCTCATCGAAATCGCTCCAGACAAGGCATGAAGCCATTTGATGTAAGGAGCTAAAAATAAAATAAAAATTACTTTATATTTTATTACTTCATGAAATATATATAAATATATATATATATATATGTGTGTGTGCGCGCGCGTGTGCGTGCGTGCGTGCGTGCGTGCGTGTGTGTGTGTGTGTGCGCGTGTGTGTGTGTGTGTGTGTGGTGTGTGTGTGTGTGTGTGTGTGTGTGTGTGTGTGTGTGTGGCTATACTGTTTGTAAATATTCATGCTGGGGCATGTATATAACAAGCCTCCAATGAGCAACCTATACTAGACAAACTATGCTGATACTTCACCATGTATTTTTTAATTTTATGGAAATCACGCCAGACAAGGCATGAAGCCACTGGATGTACGGAGCTATAAAAATCACTTAAAGGTCAAAATCTAGCTAACGATTAGTGTTAGGTGAATAGATTCGGATACAGAAAAGATCAATTCTTCACCCTATGCCAGAAACCTCGCTCATAAAATGTTAGGACTGACGGACAAAATTAAGGAAACGAGGATTATGAGGCTGTCGAAAGTAAAGCCAAGTTTCATTTTCTACGTTCTTTAGTAAAATCTCAATGGAAAACGGCTGTTGCGAGAGTGAAAAGTGCTGGTGATGGAAACAAGCGGGGTGTGTTAAGTCTTTAAGGCGACTTGTTCTCACTCAGGTTTCAAGGAACATGACTTGAGTTTACCAATGAAAGGTTATTGGTAATTGTATCTGCAAGAACAAAAGATCAGAATAAGAATAAATAATAATAATGATAAATAATGAGAATAATAAAAAATAATAATAATAATAATAAATAATAATAATAATAAATAACAATAATAATAAGTAATAAATAATAATAATAATAATAATGATTATAATAATAATAAATGATAATAAATAATAATAAATAATGAGAATAATAATAAATAATAATAATGATAATAAATAATAATAATAATTAATAATTATAATAATAAATAATAATAATAGTAATGATTATAATAATAATAGATAATAATAAATAATAATAATGATTATAATAATAATAAATAATAATAAATAATAATAATAATTATAATAATAATAATAATAAATAATAATAATAATAATAATAATAATAATAATAATAATAATAATAATAATAATAATAATAATAATAATAAAGAAGTAACTGATGGTATAGTACTGCCCGATCAAATAGAAATGAGGGAACTAGGTGAACATGATAGCTACAAATTCTTGGGAGTGCTGGAAGCAGACGCCATCAATTCAACGAAAATGAAATAGAAAATAGGAAAGGAATAACTCAGAAGAACAAGAAAACTTCTCGAAATTAAACTAAACAGTCGAAACTTAATTAAACGAATAAACACATGGGCAGTGTCACTAATAAGATTCTCTGGACCGTTTATAAGCTGGACCAAAGAAGCACTGAGGAATCGCGACCAGAAGACCAGGGAACTCATGATGAAGCACAATGGGCTACACCCGAAGGATGATACTGACCGGCTATCTGTGAAAAGGAAAGACGGAGGAAGAGGGCTGGTTTGTATAGAAGACTGTGTAAATAACACACAAAGAAAAGGATTAGAAAAATACAAAATGTAAAACAACGAATGAATAATTACTGCGGTCAGACACACAGAAGAAACAAACAAGATAGAAAAAGAGACGAGGAATAAGACAAGAAAATAAAAATGGGAATATAAATAACAAAAACACTTAGAAATGGCTACAAAAAGGAAACCTTAACAGGGAAACTTAATCACTAATAAGAGATTCAAAAGATAATGCAATTAGAACCACCATATCCAAGCAAGGATCAGCAAGACACAAGAAAACAGCAAATGCAGACTCTGCGGACAAACAGATGAAACAATAAATCACATAAGTGAATGTAACAAAATAGGCCCCAAAAGAATATAAAAATAGACGCGATCAAGTGGGAAATGCAGCACATTGGAAATTATGCAAATAATTGCATCTTGGACACACAGACAAATGGTACAAACACAAGCCGGTATGAATGTCATAAGATCCTATAGGACATAAATATACAAACGGATAAACTCATCTGGCAAGAAGACCGGATATCATAATAGTTAGCAAGACGGGAAATGCCTGCCTGATTGTAGATTTTGCCGTTTCAGCAGATCACAGAGTGAAGATCAACGAGACTTAAAGCGGAGCAAATACATGGAACTGGCCAGAGAGCTCAAAGGGATCAGGAAAATGAAGAAAGTAAAGATAACACCACTAATAGTAGGAGCGCTAGGAAATACTTTGAAAAAAAGAATGGGAGAGATTGGAATTAGAGGGATGGCAGAGAAGATACAGCGAATTTCAATAATGAAAACTGCAGAAATATCAAGGAAAACCCTTCAATGTGGAGACTAACAGCACACATAAACTACACACAAACTGGGCATGCAGAAACGGCTACAGATGCAAAACACAAAGGAACATCACATGAAATCATGAAAACTGAAACTGTATAATTGAAAAATACCGCCCCCCCTTTTTGTGAGTATCACCATAAACAGGCACCACACCAAATAATGAGGGTTAAGGAGGATAGAAAAACCGAGGAGAGAAAGCACTAGCCAGACCTCCGCTTAAAGAACGCAAATAGGACTGGACTCTTATGGCAGCTTATTGCCATCAAAATTACAGTGAACACCAATGGTCGCCGCCAACGAGAAATCAATGTTAAGCGGCTTCTGGAATAACGCAAATTCTTTTGCAAAGGTTATCGATAGAGGTGGTAAGTGCTGGAAATCTGTAAAGACTTGTTGTCACTTAGACTCCAGGGAACACCACAAGTTGTTTTCAAAGAACAATCTTTGATGATTGCTTGTGTGAATAATCCTAGTGAGTAAATAATAATAATAATAATAATAATAATAATAATAATAATAATAATAATAATAATAATAATAATAATAATTTGAAAATTTAAAAAACATACATCAATAAGAAATTTCTCATCGCATAATCAAACAATAACAATTAGGTTGGACTCTGTACCATTAAAGCTTAACTAAATCACGAAGCTCTAGATCTTCAGGTCTGGGTATCTGCTGACACAATTACATCAATTTGATGAACTGTTCTAATTTTATCCTAATCTCGCAACATTATGATCATATGGCAGTGTGGTAGCCCCCCCCTTTTTAATTAAATAAAACAAACTCATGCAAATAGAATTCCTAGTACATGTCTATATTTAATGTCTTTTAAAAGTTCAGCTAGATGAGCATGATACTCGGGTTGGTTTTATGTAAGTTCTGAGTGTCTCAAGTTGTTTTCTATTTCAAGACATCTTGGATTGCACGTGTACGTAAGAAATAGATCTGGTTTTCCGTATTAACAGAAAACTGCGTTGTAATAATTGCTTCATAACAATTTCAACATGACATGTGACTAGATAATACAGTTTCCACCTACAATGCGCAGGTTTAAAAGAACTTAATCAACAAAAGCTCCCTATGATTTTACTTACTTCAAGATGACATGTGAGTAGTTAATGATGTTTTCACCTGAATTTTTTTTTACATAGGCATCACCACATTATCAAGGCCAAGAGGCCACTCAAGGATAAGGGTTAAAGAGTGTACAGTAGAGATTGGACAATTAGGAATGAAAATTTGGTAAATTTAATAACTTATATGGAACGGTTCATCAAGAACTTGTTTACGTTAGACTTGAAGACAACCATATTGTAGTCAGCCGGAAAGCAGGAAAACGGAAGACAATTCCACAGGCGTGCAGTTCTAAGAAAGAAGCTTTGTTCATGGAATCTACGTTTAGGTTTAGGCACAGATAAAGAGTGGGGGGAATTATTGATAGTGTTTACAGCTAGACGAGTGTTTCTTGTGAAAGTTTGGCGAGGGGGGACCATAGATTGAAGCTCAGTCGAACACTTTCCATGAAAATAACGATACATCAGAGACAAACTCGCAACATCTCTTCTGTGAGATAGAGGTTGCAAGGAAGAGAAAAGGACATCTCCTACGAGGCTACGAAGTCTATTTTGAACTCTATCAAGGCAGGCCAAGTCCTTTCTAGCAGCTCCTGCCCAGATGTGGCAACAGTATTCCATCCTTGGACGTACCTGGCTCTTATATAGATAGAGAATAGCATCAGCAGTGAGATATCTACCGGATCGATATTCAGATCCCACCATTTTTCCAGCGAAATGCGTATGTTTAAAACATCCCTAATCAACAAAAGTACCCTACGATATTTTTACATGACATTATGTAAGTAATAATGAAATGCGTTGGAATTAGTACTAATTTCACCATGACATATTAGTAGGTAATAATGATTTCACCTGAAAAGCCATAGGTTTAAAATATCCCTAATCAGCAAACACACTATATGATTTCACTTATTTAGATATGACACTAAAGTATGTAATAATGTTTTCACCTGAAACCCGTTGGAATTTGTATTAAGTTCAACATGA
This sequence comes from Euprymna scolopes, assembly GCF_053919585.1. NCBI lineage: Eukaryota > Metazoa > Mollusca > Cephalopoda > Sepiida > Sepiolidae > Euprymna > Euprymna scolopes. The sequence continues at coordinate 76,900,706 of NC_136502.1, forward strand.
ACTGTAGGTAGGTAAAAATGTTTTCACTTGAAATGCGTATGTTTAAAAGATACTTAATCAACAAACGCATCTTATGATTTTATTTATTTGAACATAACGCTTAAGTAAGTAATCATGTTTTTACTTGAAATGCGTCGGAATTTAGAATAATTTCAACAGGAAATGCAAGTAGGTAATAATGATTTAACCTGAAATGCGTTGGAATTTTTATAATTTCAACATGACATGTAGAAGGTAATAATGGTAAGGGAATGGTTTTAATGAGTTTTAACTGATGAAAAGCGACTATAAAAAGAGGTAATTCGTTTTTCATTAATTATGTTTGCGATGATGATGTTTTTTGTGACACTGGATAGACGGACAGGTAAATTAATATTGAGATGACGATAATAATAATAATAATAATAATAATAATAATAATAATAATAATAATAATAATAATAATAATAAACTAGTAGGATCTGTTAAAATTCCACTGGACGAGAAATATATTGAAATCAACAAATATATTCTGATAGCGCAAATAATAGTTTTGGGGGCAGAAAAAACCAATCATCATATCATATATATCCGAAGATTCTCTATTGTTGACGTTTGTTTCCTCCAAATGTTTCTAGGTAGCATTCTTTCTAGAAAGACCTCGGGAATTACGTTAATTTTTCCAACATCCTAAGTGAAAGTGGTATTTGTTAAAGGAACTGGATTCGGACTTGGGACACCTAGGTCGTCAGTTCATGTTATTAGCAACTAGATCACGGTCACCTTCCAACAAAAAAAAAACAAATATAACACGCAGTAAATATGGGTTTAATAAACTTCATTACTATTAACTTCATTATGGGTTTATTAACATTTCTATGAAAATAGTGTCCATTATGTTTTAAATAGTATATTTAAATAGGATATTTAAATATATATAGGATATTAAATATGATAAATTAACAAGTACTAATAAATACATAGAAAGTAATATTGTGCTACATAGTTCAATACAAATAATTAAATCATGTTTTAAGTGACAATTTCACTGCTCCAGTCCAACACGTCTTGGCGATGTTTATTTATTTATTTATTGCCTGTTTTCAATGTTGTTTTTTTACATAACGTTTCGCTGAAGAACCACTGCATGTCGAAATTACTATGAGTTCCTTCCTCACATCATTACAACAATGATCATATGTTATTATAATGATATTCAAGAAAAGGGTCACATGAAAGGGAGGTAATTTTTATATCATTATAAAAGGCAGCCAGATTGGCCTTTTTAAAACCAAATTTCGTGAATTTGACCTATTTTGAAGCAGTTTAGCCTTAAAAAAATAGTATTTAGCCTTTTTTCAAAGCATGATGTACAGACTAACTAAATAAGAATCAAGCAGAATATCAAAAACTGAAAAAGAAAAGAATGGGAGAAATTGAAATCGGGGGAAAGGTTGAAAAGATATAACGGATAGCAATAATAAAAACGGATAAAATTTTAAAGAAAATCCCAGGCTGCGGAACCTTCCCATATAAATTATGAACACTAACCAGTAACTTGAATACTGCAATAGAAACTAAACATAAACAGAATACAATCACAAAGAACTAAGAAGATCGAAAACGCAAAATATTAACTACGTTCAGCGCCCTAAAAAATGGTGGCATCTACATCGGATGGCGCCACATAAAAGAACCGTAAAGGGCTCGGAAGGAATAAAAAAGAAGGAATACTAACGAAACTTTAACTGTGAAAAGAGCACTGAGTCCTTAGGGAGGGAATACCAATTGTTGTTGTCAGTGAGAGATCAAAGGTAAATGACTGTTGCGATAACCTTGTCATATACAGTACTTATCGAAGAGGTGGAGATTACTAGGAATTTGGGGAGACTCGTTGTCACTCAGATTCCAGGGAACAGCACATGTTATTGTGAGTGAGCGATCGCTGATGTGTGATTTCTCCTAGGTAATATAATAATAATAATAATAATAATAAGAAGAAGAAGAAGAAGAAGAAGATACAATATCACCGTATTCCAGAAGTCAGTTCTGTTTGGGTCAGCAAACATGCGATGCCAGGTGCTTCCCATCCAATTGACTCTTTGACTATCCTCACTAGTTTTGGTGTAAGAGCCCACTTTTGAGGGGAAAAATCCGGTGTGAACATCACAACACTGTGATGTTTACACCACAATAATAATAATAATAATAATAATAATAATAATAATAATAATAATAATAATAATAACAATAATAACAACAATAACAATAATGAAAACAGCTGAAGTATTAAGCAAAACCCTGGAATGCGGAGACTAATACATGAGCCACATGCGCGGACCAGACGAGCTATTGCAGAGACAAAACACGAAACGTTACATGGAACCAAGAACATTGATGTTGCATATCTATAAGTTCTCCATCCCCATTCCCATTACCCAAAGAATGATGCCAAATAGTCGAGAATGCTCAAGGAGGATGGAAAGACTAAGGAGAGAGCACTGACCAGCCCTCCGCTGGATAAGTTCCAAGATAACTGATAGCTTGGGGAAGCTTATTGTCACTCAAACTCCAGTGGAGACCGATGGCTGCTGCTAGCGAGAAATCAATGGTAGGCGGCTGTTGCGATTATGCAAATTCATTTGCAAATGTTATCGAAAGAGGTGAGGAGTACTGGAAATCTGGGGAGGCTTATTGTCACTCATCTTCCAGGGAACACCATATGTTGTTCTCAAAGAGAAATCCTTCATGGCCTGTGTGAAAACTCCTTATGGGCCAATAATAATAATAATAATAAGAAGAAGAAGAAGAAGAAGAAGAAGAAGAAGAAGAAGAAGAAGAAAAAGGTCGAAAAATGACAACACTTGAAAAGGGAGATAAAAAGATTGTGGAAGCTGAAGAAGGTAGGGGTTGTACCTATTGCGGTGGGATCTCTGGGGTGTCTAACAAAGGGATTTCACAGTGGATTGAGAAAATTGAGATCCATTGTAATGTCGGATTACTTCAATACACTCCCTTGTTGGGAACTGCCAGAATCTTATAGAAATTGCTGGAACACTGAGAAAGCAAGATGCTGATAGCTTATGTTCGTTTATTATGATCCGCCTACTAGTATGAAATGGGCAATACCAACAGCCAGACACAAAATAATAAATAAATAAATAAATAAATAATAATAATAATAACAATAATAATAATAATAATAATAATAATAATAATAATAATAATAATAATAACGGAAACGAAGCAAATACACAGAGCTAGCCAGAGAGCTGAAAGGGGTATGGAAGATGAAGAAAATCAAAATAATGCCTATAATAATTGGAGCACATGTTCCCGAAGAATTTTGAAAAAAGAATGGGAGAAATTGGAATCAAATGAATGGATGGAAAAATACAACGAACGATCATGAAAAACAGCTGAAATATTAAGAACAACCCATGGAATGCGGAAACTAACACACAGGAACAACAAGCGCGGACCAAACAAACTGCTGCAAAGGCAAAACTTGAAACACTACATGGAACCAAGAACACTGAAACCGCATATCTATAAGTTCTCTACCCCAATCCTACCCTCATTGCCACATCACTGCCGCTCCCAAATAACTGAGTAGAGTCAAGGAGGAAGGAAAGACCGATGAACTGACCAGACCTCAACCGAATAAGTGCGAAGATAACTGGGACCTTGGGGAGGTTTATTGCCACTCAAATCCCAGCAAAGACCAATAGCTGCTGCCAACGAGAAATCATTAGTAAGCAGCTGTTGCGATTATGCAAATTTATTTGCAAATGTTATCGGAAGAGGTGGAGAGTACTAGAAACATGGGGAGACTTGCTGACACTCAACTTCCAGTGAACACCACAGGCTGTTTTCAGAAAAGGTCTCTGAAGACCTCTGTGAAAGCTCCTTGTCAGCCAATAATAATAATAATAATAATAATAAGAAGAAGAAGAAGAAGAAGAAGAAGAAGAAGAAGAAGAAAAAGAAGAAGAAGAAGAAGAAGAAGAAGAAGAAGAAGAAGAATAAATTATGAAAAGAAAAAGAGAATGATATCACGGAAGACATGCTGAGCTCAAAGCGTAATCTGTTCTATTCTCGGTCAAACAAGAGACAATCTTTTTGACTACAGCAATATTCAATATCTCAGAACACAGACCGTGCTGAACTATTGGCATTATTGTTTGGAAAGCCATCATTAACATAAGTTAACATGAATGATTGCGCCTTTGAACTAAGCTGTACTTTCACCTAACAATTTAACAAACGAACTTAACTTGAAAATCCTACCTAAAAAAAAAAGAGAAAATGGCACTAGACAAACTTACGTTTAACTTTGCTCTCTAGGTTAAACAAGTAAATACAGGGACAAAAAAAATCGAGGAAAAAGAAGAAACTAAGATCAAGAAGATGTAGAAGCTTACAAAGAGAGTGCCAATACAATTAACCTCTCCTCACTACCACTATGACAATATAAAAACAAAACTAATTGATTAAATAAAACCACCAAACTATAGAAAATCCGCGACTTCGTTTGGGTTCAGTTATCGCCGTCACCATCAACTAAACGCCCAGCCTGACACACGGACACATTTTCGCTCGATTCCAGTTTTTACTTGTGACTAGAGAAGAGAAAGAAAAAGGGTGAGCACTGCTTTTGATCTCTCTCTCTCTTTTTCTCTTTCTCTCTCTCTCTCTCTCTCTCTCTCTCTCTCTCTCTCTCTCTCTCTCTCTCGTCTACACGTTGCCGATCGTCGACAGAATCGCAGAGGATACACGCACATTCGCGCGCACTGCGCTCGCTCAAACGGAGGATCTGCACAACTGCATCAGAGTCGAGAACAAAAACGCGCTACTTTCGCTTCTCCGGCGCAAAACTGACGACCACACAGACACAGAGAGAAAGTCGGAATTTCAGAAATGGAAGGACGGGAATAAGCGCTCTTACCTTGAGCCGATGTTGTGATCGTCGTGGTCGTTTTGTTTGTCTGTGAGAGAGCGCGAGAGAGAGAAAATCCGTCTCTGAATTCAGTAACAGTAAAACGCTTTGGCGGTGCCGCTACATCATTTTGGATAGTCCCATTATTCAGCCGGGTTTTGTTTTTGTATTTTTTTTTTTTCGCGGAACAAAAGCAAACAAAAATGTGTGCTTTTTTTTCTTATTCTTCACGCTTGCTCTTCATCCAATTCTACAACTTGTGATATTTATTTTCTGATCCGCAAAAAAAAAAAAAAAAAAAAAAAACACTTAACTTGATCGTTTGGGATTTCTCCCTCCCCACATAAAAATATAACAAAAACAAACAAACAAATATTAACATACTATTTTTATCAAACAAAATATCAGGTAAGTTTTTTGTTTCTTTTTAAAAACTTAAAACTTAACTTGTTTAAATGTTTCTTATTGGCTATTTTGGCAATGATAACAATCGTGATTTTTTTTTTCATAAATTGTTTCAAACTTTTACTCTCAGCTTGGTTGATATATTCAGAACGTTGTGGCCCATGTAAACCCCGGCCACTCTTTAAGTGCATCTTTTTGAACTTGGAAATCTTCAAATCTAACTTGGTTCCAAGATTCCCGAGTTCGAGGTAAAGACTCCCAAGCTCAACTATTGAGTTGATTATACAGGGTGCTTTAGAAGTCTTGGATAAATTTCAAGACTGGATATCTACTGAACTATATATGTTTAACGAAAGTGACATGATTATATATATATATATATATATATATATATATACATATATATATATATATATATATATATATATATATGTATATATATATATGTATATATATATATATATATATATATATATATATATATAATGTTCAGAAAGTGTGAGAGAATATATAATTATTTCCATAGCCGAACCAACGTCGCAGCCCGCAAGAGCCAATAAAATCAACAAAGCGGAAGTCCAAGACTCGAGTTTCGCTCTCATTCGGGCTCATCAGTTAGACAGTCTATTACTGATTGCTCGCGAGGTTAGCTTGTCGGGGTGACATCGTCCTTTCGAGTATATAAATTCCTACTGGTGAGACGTCGGCTTGTGTTTAAGCTGGTTTGATACCTCCTCCCTTGTTCGATATGAAGTAGGTTCTTTCCACTGTCGGATTTGTGTCGTGGCTCGCTTGATCTGTGTAAGTTAATAGAAATTATTGTGTGTGAGGCGTATTTATTCAATTAGCAGAGTGGTCGCCTAGCATGAAAGAGGGTCGGTTTTCATAATACCGAGTTCAGATGTGTTTAACTGATGAGCCCAAATGAGGGCGAAACTCGAGTCTTGGGCTTCCAGTTTGTTGGCTTTGTGGGCTGCGACGTTGGTTCGGATGTGGAAATAATAATATATATATATATATATATATATATATATATATATATATATATATATATATATATATATATATATATATATAGGCTTGGAAGTTTTTTAACCTCTAAAACTATGTAAAAAACTTATTAAATTTTTATATTTGTTATCGTTCGTTAGAAAACTATTTAGTCAGTAAGTCATTTAACCACCTGCAATTAATGCATCAACTTGCTCTCTCGAATTCACTATGGTACTAATGTTTTAAAGAATCACCAGTTGTTTATCATGAAACACTGTTTCGGGGATTTAAAAACAAAACAGTATATTAAATCATTGCTCACCAGCAGCGTTGATGAAACACCACCTCCCTTAATCTCAAATATATAATATCGTGTTTATAATGTTTTTTTTTTACTTGATAGTTACCACTTATCAAGGCCTGGGGGCCACTTAAGATTAAGGATTAAGTGTTAGGTAGATGGTAAGACATAATCAGTCATGGTGAGACTTTGGTAGAGCTAGATTATCTAAATGGTCGACTCAGTAGGAATTTATTCATATTAGACTTGAAGACGACCATGTTATAGTCAGCTGGGAAGCAAACAAACAGTATCGCATTCCACGTTTTCGTTTAGTTTTGTGCACAGATACATAGTGAGGAAAGTTGGTGGCGGTCGTTTTGGTTAGACGAGTATTTGTTGTGAGTGCTTTACAGGAAAGGGCTATAGACTGGGGTTCAGTCGAGGAGCTACCATAAAAGTATCGAGCAGAGCACTGATAGACTCACAACGTCTTTTCTGTAAGAAAGAGGGGGTAGGAAGGCAAAAAGGTCATGACCCACTAAACTTCGAACACAATCTAAAGAATGGGGTGAACAGGGAGTACTGGCAACTTTTAGCTGAGGTAAAAAGAAGGTTAATTTAACTAGAAATTGTGACAAAGTACTTGAAATAAAAAAAGAGACGGAAAATTAACAATAATAATAAATGTGTTTTTTTTTTACTTCATGTTTTATATAAAAAAAATCAATATGGAAAATAAACAATAATAATAAATGTTTTTTTTTTTAATTTCATGTTTTATATCAAAAGACTATTTAGTGGCGGCTATTCCGAATTCATGACTGTAAGCCGCCATCAAGTAGCCTGTTTCTCCGGTCATAATTAAAATAAATAAATAAATAAATAAATAAAACAATAAAAAAAAATAATACCTAAAAAAGTTTTCAGGTAAAATTGTACAATTAAAATATCTTCACATTTTCTGGTATTATTTTTCATGAAAATTAAATACGGAATTTTTACTGAAAACAATCAAAATAGTTTAAATTAAAAAAAAAATGTTTGTTAATGTGCAATTAATTATGTATTTATTTATTGTTTGTCTGTTTACTTGCCTCCTCACAAGGTCGGTTTTATTTATGGGGGAGATCCAGCTCCCAAAAAAGGGGCACTCCGGATAGTAACAAAAAATTTTAAAATGTAGCAGTCATGAAGGATTTCTCATCCCTTTACCCAGACCAAAATATTGAAATATAGTATCTGAACGATATTACACTTTGATCTTGGTGGGAAGGTAAAGAAATCTTTTATTTATATTTATGGGTATTTATTTGCTTCTCCGCGAAATGGAAATATGAAACTAGGTCGTTTTTAATGTGGGGGTAAACTAGTCCCCAAAGGTAGGGCAAAAATGGTCATTCTACCAATAACCAAAAATAATAATCGTCTCAGTATAGAGGGTTTCCCCTCTATCGACAAAGGACAAATTAACTAACGTGTAGCATCAGAGCAGGTACTACACTTTGATCTTGGCCCGAAGGCTAAAGAAATCTCTTATTTATATTCTTATTTACTTTGCCTCCACAGGGGACAGAATAAGCCATCAGAGTGTTTTTTTTTACCATGGAGGAAAGGAACAAAAATAAAAATTGTATCAGTCGTGAAGGACTTCTTCTCCACTAATAGAAAACAAGAAATTGAAGTGTGGCATCTGAAGAACAGATACTATATTTTGATCTTGGCCCGAAGGCCAAAGAATCTCTTATTTACATTTATTAGCATTTATTTGATTCCTCATGGAAGCAAAATGTGACAGCAGATCGTTTTTAATGTGGAGGAAAACCAGCTTCAACCCACCCACCCCCAAAAAGGCAAAGGGTCACTCTGGTAGGGATCAAAAATATTAATTTACTTAGTATAGAAAGTTTCCTCTCCATTGACTGAGAGAAATTAACTTAAGTGTAACATCTGAACAGATATTATACTTTGATCTTGGCCCGAAAGCTAAGGAATCTCTTATTTATATTTATGTATATTGGTTTGAAATTATGTAAAACCTAAAACGTTGCTTATGACTGCTTCTAGTACAAAAGAAATTGCTTACTAGTTGGCGGCTTACGGTTAGGAATTCGGAATAGCCGCCACTAAATCGATTGTTTTACTTTTACTTATTTTCATTGGGGAATCACTGCTTATAAAAGCCCACAACGCAATCGAGGATAAAGGTAACTGCGTGTAAGGTGGTCACTAAAACAAGAGCATAATGATTATCACAGGGGGAAGCTGGGTAAAAATGGCTTATTTAACGGGTCGTCTCAACAAAAACTTGGACTTAAAGACGACCATATTGTTAGTTGGAAAGCAGACCAGCGGAACAGAGTTCCACGGGCGGGCAGTTATAGGCAATAAGCTTTGTTTATGGAATTTGCGTTTAGATTTAGGCACAAATAGAGAGTGGGGAAAATTGTTGGCAGTGGTTGTAGCTAGATGAGTGTTTTTGTGAAAGTTTGGCCGGGGAGGGGGTAAAAATTGAAGCTCAAACGTGCACTTGTCTTGAAAATAGCGATAAAGCAAAGACAGGTTTCAAAGTCTCTTCTATGTGATTATATCTTCTATAGATTTATTAATAATATAGCAATGATATTGTATTTATCTTTCCCTTTTTCCCCCGTACTTTTTACCGAGGTAAATAAATTGAATCGTTTACTTATAATTCAAATTAAGTACGATGGAGTTGGGTTACGTGTGTGCTTCCAAGTTTGTTCATCAAATTGCGATATTTTCAATTTCCCAATAATCAACAACTCGTTTGAGATTTGTAGCCCCCACCATCTCCTCACCGCGTAATACTTTCTTGTATCAAGTTCTTATTCAGTGAAGAGTTTTCTTGTCAAAGTAAGTTCAAATTGCTTATATTGACTGTTTTCTTTAATTAATTAGCAAGGAAGGCATGTCGTTGCTCGGGATTGTATAAGAAACCTTTTAGCGTTCAGCCCATAATATTATATTTCGGTATGATTTTTTTTTTTTACATTTTAAATAAATTCAATTATTGAAGCGATGCCCAGTAATGAACTCGGCATTGATTATATTCTAGTCAATTTAGAATCTTTAATATCATCGAGTCGCATTCGATGTTTCACGAGAAGTAATGTGGGATTCTCTGTATTTTTATTTTTTTTTTTTGCACAAAAACTGAAATTTGAATAAAATAATGTAAAACATATTATTTCCTTTTGTTATGAATGTCCAATGTGAACGCAGACACCACGATATTATTGTAACCCCTTTGATAAAAGAAATGAAAGGTAATATAGTTTCACAAGAGACATGGTGAGTGGGAGTGTATCGCTATGATTTAAGTAGCAGTTTTTGAACAAACAAACGATTAAAGACACAGGCATGAACTAAAAGTTTATATATATATATATATATATATATATATATATATATATATAATAGGTACGTAGGTAGGGGTAGGTAGGTACATAGATAGATAGATAGATAGATAGATAGATAGATAGATAGATAGATAGATAGATAATGTTTTATTTTACTCCAGTCGAAGTTCTCAGAAATCAAGTGGCCCACTACCTGAGGCTTACACTTGAACTCTATATGAGATTTATAGATAGTTGGATGCTCCATTAAAGTTCTTTACATTGAGTTAATAAAGAAATTGAGAACATAATTTTCCCCTCCGCAATTAACCATTTTCATATGTTATAGTACATCTTTCATTTTGGTCTCTTGTTCTTACTGGATTCCAGGACAAGAATTAATCTAGTCTGGTGGAGATCCAGCTGCGTATTGCTACTTGAGGGGTAACATCACTTGGAGAAGGTGCACCATTCCTCGTAAAACCTAATGTAATTTAGCCATAGTGAAGAGATCTTATTTGGGCAGCGAATACAGCGTGATATGGAATATTTGGTCAGGGTTTACTTTTAAAGGAAAGTATCCTCATGCCAGGTTGTTCTGACAAACCCCTGTACAGAGATACGTTAGACACTCGATGATAATGTCTAGTAGGCATTCAAGTTCTCTCCAGTAGGCCTTAAAGTTCTCTCCAATAGGCATTCAAGCTCTCTCCCAGGAGGCATTCAAGTTCTGTGTGATAATGGTCAACACTATGACATATTTAAATGGTTCACAGTCTGTGTGTGCGTGTGTGTGTGCGTGTGTTAATGAAGTAAATTTCAATCACAGCGATGACATTCTTAAATATCTGTAAGTGTGACACGGATAATTAATCTATTTAAAATAAAATGTGATTTACTGGAGTACAAAACAAACACACGCGAGACCACTTCTATAAATATCCTAAACTCTGTTCGGTTAATTATCTCTAATCAGGGATCCGGACGGAGTTTAAAGCAGTCAGGTCAAAAGTAACTATGGCAGCTACATCAGCCAGTTTTTGCATGAAGCAATAAAGTTGATAAGAAAATGAGAAAGGATTAAAACCAAATTATGTAGAAAGGCATTGTCTCTATAATTTAATGAAACACACACAACACATACACATAGAGAGAGAGAGAACTTGAAATTATATAAAGAGAAAACTTGAATACCTACTAAACACAATCCTCGAGTGTCTACGGTCTCTCTGTTGTCAATACATACTTTTTTTTACAAATAAATTCTGACTAAATATTGAAGATTACATAGTATTCGTGACCAATATAATATCTCGTGGGTATTGCAAACTATACATACTTTAATACATTTAAATGGTCAAAACGATAGCATATTTAAATAGGAAATAGTGGAAAGAAAAATTATGTTTCCAACTATTTTTCTAACTCGATGTTTGAGAGATAGAAGAGAACTTTACTGGAATATTCGAATATAACTCTGTATCTCTTATACAGATCAAGTCATTAGCACTTGGAAGGGATTCTCTTGATCCCTGAGAACTTCAACTAAAACAAAAGTCAAATAACTTTATGAGATAATTATTTGCAAACAGTAGGTGTGTGAATAGTACCTGTCCATCGCTTGAATGTTTTATTATATATATATATATATATATATATATATATATATATATATATATATATATATATATATATGTGTGTGTGTGTGTGTGTCTGTGTGTGTCTGTGTGTGTGTGTGTGTTTGTGTGTGTGTCTGCTTAGGTATAATTTCTTCTCTTATGGCATATTTTACTAAATAAAAGAGATGTGTTTTGTCTATTAACTCTATTTTCGATCCTTTCCAACTTCCAAATAACAGTCTTCACGTCTGGCGAGAACTGGTTGATGTAATCACCATATTTATCATAAATCCGAGTACGTTAAAATCCTTCAGGATTCATCGTCAGGAATAAATTAATCTAACCATATATATATATATATATATATATATATATATATATATATATATATATATATATATATATATATATATATATATTATAACTCAAATAGATACACAATTTACGATGTCATCACTAGGGCTATGACAACAGAATATTCTTATCATTGTTTTGACTCTCGAGTATATATCCGACTTAGTTAGAAACAGTTAAGCGGCCGAGAACCACATTACCGTATATAAAAGCATATAATATAACGGATATACACTCGAGAGTAAAAATAAAGAAATGAATAAGCTGTTCTCCTAGCCCTAGTCATCACTATGATGTAAACATGTTACATAAATTCAACATAAGCGAGCTATGTTTTGCACATATTTCTGTCTCATTAAGATATAACAAAAGTTAAGATATTAGATTTTATTTAGCACACACACATACACAGACACAGACAAGGACACACACACACACAAATGCGTGTGTGTATGTATATATAAATGCGTGTGTGTATGTATATATATATATGTATATATATATATATATATATATATATATATATATATATATATATATATATACTAGCAAAAGTACCCGTCATTGACTGTGTTCAAAAACAGCCTACAGAAAATGGACTCTGATTTATTAAAGTATGATAGGTTATGAAAAGGAAGGATTGTAAATTTGGGTCGAATTTGGAGGTATCAAAACCAAAGCAAAATATGATGAAATTAAAAATAAAATAGATAACCCCCATTATTTATTATACCATACCTGTTTACACTGAAACACTTATCACAATATTCTGTGGATCTATATTAAAACCTTGTTAAACTTTGTGACATATTTCCATTCTATGGAGGTTAGGTGCGAACGAACACCCCATAATTTTATCATACCATATTTCTTCAAACTGAAACATAATTATCAAAATATACTTACGCAGATAGATATGAAAAGTATTTATTAAAGTTTGTGCCTATTTCCATTCTATGGAGGCCAGGCGTGAACGAGACCCCAAAATGTTATTATACCATCCCTATTTAAGTTAAAACATACTTATCAAAATATTATTATGTACATCTATCTCAAAAACACTTGTAAAAGTTTTTTTAAATTTTTTAATTTTTAATTTCCATACCTTGTGGACCAGGCGCGAACGCAGACCCCACAATTTTAATGAACCGCCGTTCTGCCAGATCAAACATACCCATTCCTGTGTCTCGATACATCTTCAATCATTATATGTAATCACTTTTTTTTTAAATAGTCAACCATATAGGAGCCTATTCGTGACCAGACACACACACACACACACATTCAGATTTATATATATATATATATATATATATATATATATATATATATATATTTATGTAATATATATATATATATATATATATATATATATATATATATATATGGGACTGGAATGGATACAATAGCAACCCTTGTTAAAGTCAAATTCCCTAATGATGCTGGTTTAAATAGAACTGAGAGGGAGAAGATAACGAAATTCTTATGTAGGACATCCAAAGAGACTGGAATCTTAGAATATCTCCATTATTCCAATTATTATAGAAGCGACCAACTTCAATAATTTCAAGAACTACATGGTAAACTAAATGCAAGTAGAGATATAAAAAAAATGTGTTTAAAGGGACGGTTGGACGCTTAAAAAGATCTCGCCGATGTAGTCTCTGAAATAGCTAGTTAATGTCTGCCCCATCCCTTACGAAATTGAAATATATATATATATATATATATATATATATATATATATATATATATATATATATATATATATATATATATATATAAATAGCCTTTGAGATTTGAAAAAAACATCACTCGACCGCCGGTGTGAGGGAAAATTTACTCGCCCCAAAATATTTTTACTCGTCCGATTTTATGTCTTTGTTTCAGTCAATAATATTAAATAATTTTACAACAATTCAAGAAAATACCGTGTGTATAATCTAACAAGAAAATATTTGTTTAACTCTTGTAAATCAACTATTTTATTACTGCAAACATTTCAGTAAATATTCAACAAAACGTTAAAATACAACACCAGTTTCTTTATATAACATCATTCATATTATTGTTCCATAGAAATAAGAATCATTTCTTCGGATGCTTGACGGAACGATCTGTTCTTTTTCCTTTCAAATGTTCGTCTTTACTTTTGTAAGCATGAAGTGTATGTAGTTGTAGCGTCGAAGAATTTTTTCTCAAATTAATTTCAAAATCAGAGAGCTAAATGAAGGCGACATTTTGACTACACGCCGAATGTGTCAGTTTGACCTCTGGTTGACCTTTAGCGTGACCACTCTTTTTTCAATACTATATCCCAACGCTTTCACAGCTAGAGATGAAAGAATTCACAAATGATGAGACATGGGTCATTCTAAGTCACCACATATTTGAGGGTCGTAAAATAAATGAGTTTTTCCCGTTTCTTTATGTAAAGAAATTTTATCGACTGGCGGGCGAGTGATTTACGACTTTTAGTCGCCCCAAGAAATTTTCAATGGACTGTGGCGACCGGTCGTGTAAAGTCTCAAGGGCTATATATATATATATATATATTCCAAAGGTTTAGATTAAATAAGTAATCGGTACCGTCCGTTTCAAACCTGATTGTAGGAAACCGTTTTAGGTCCTCATATATAGCGTTCTTCAGCCAATATATATATAATATATACGTGGGTGTGTGTGTGAAATTGTCTTTTTGCGTGTGTGTCCGTGTGTGCCTGTGTGTGTACATTTCTCTACCAAACTACTCTGTCAATTTTCAGTCTACAGACTCCAGATTTAACATAAGGTTCACTGAGATTTTGGAAAATCTTTTTAATCGGTTTTTCGCCAGAAATTCGGCTGTCAAGGCGTCAAAGTTAAATGATTTGACCTTTTAAAACTCTCTTAAACTCCTCCGCCAATTTTGGGTCTAAGCATTTGAAATATTAGATGTTGGTTACTTGGAAATGGGTCCAACTTTTTAAGTTGATTTAAGCTCACAATACTGAATGTTAAAGCGTCAAAATTGGGGTCAAAATTTAAAAAAAACATGACCTTTGCGGTCTCTACCAAATTACTCAGCCAATTTCTGGTCTAAACATTTGAAATTTCCCATAAAAAGAGAGGGCTAGCTTTTGAATCGGTTTAGGTCGAAAATATGAGCTACCAAGTTCGAAAGATTTTACCTTTGCGGTCTCTAGCAAACTACTCAGCCAATTTTGGGTCTACCCATTTGAAATTTTACATAACGGGTATTCAGACATCCGGCAAGCATTTTACTCAGTTTAAGGGCGACAATTTGGCGGCCAAAAGGTCATTCTACCAAATTCCCTTGCCAATTTGGGTCTAAACACTTGAAATTTTAGATGTAGGTAACTTCGGCATGGGTAAAACTTTTGCTTTGATTTGAAACTAAAACAACAAATGTTAAGGGGTCAAAATTGGGGTCAATGTAAAAAAAAAATCTTCTTCTGCGGTCTCTATCAAATTACTTAGACAAGTTTTGGTCTAAACAGTTGAAATCTTATATAAAGGGTATTTACACATAGGGCAAGTTATGGACAGTACATAGGGCCCGAGCAAAGCCGGGATGAACTGCTAGTTAATATATATATATATATATATATATATATATATATATATATATTTAAATAAGGGAATAGTCACCAACAATGTGTATTTTTAACATTATTTTATTATTCCGTGTCTTGGTTTTTCATTCTTTCGTTGGAAGTTCTTAACCCATTATATATATATATATATATATATATATATATATATATATATATATATATATATATATATATATACATATATATTTAATTATTAGAGTAAAAAATAATTATGACAGCCCCTTTAAGAAATTCGTTTCTTATCGTTGAGCACTTTCAGTTGAATTAAAAGTCGGTCAATTTAGCTCTTATGCGTAGATCATCGTATAACGATTAGATCACTGTCTGTCTGGCGTAAATGAACACTTAAAGTTAAGATGTTTAAAATTCAACGTTATTTCAAGTGGTTAATGGTAGCCGAATGGATTAGGTCTCCGCTAACCGAGCCAGAGATGTCTCGTGATACGGGGTTCGAATCGTTCGACTGGTAGTAATCGTGTCACCCTGCACTGAAGATTCCCGAAAGGATGAAACACTAGTGTATGTAGGTACTTAATTATTAGAGTAAAAAATAATTATATATATATATATATATATATGACATTTCATCATGTTTCAAAATAGATTCAAGCATAAACGACACCAATATATATTTTTTAATTAAATAAATAGGTAAACGTTATCAAACGCGTTGGATATCCGAAAACAATTAATTTTGCTTCAATTACGTATTGGTGTTAAAAACAATACAATATTTAAAATATCCTAGATTTCGGGTCCGTACATCCCACCAGTCTAGTCTATATAAAAACCAATGTTTATTTGTCAGTTATGAAAATTGATACATTAATCGTTAGAACATTTAAAGATTTGATTGTTCATAGATCTAAAGGCACCATTGAAATTTAAATTCAGCTCCATCTAGTGTCAATAAAGACAATTATCGGTTAGGTCTATAAAATAACTGAAATATATTAGAACGTGACGAAACGAAATTTACTTTATATATATATATATATATATAAATATATATATATATATATATATATTTATATATATATATATATATGAATTGATTTAAACTACCAGTAAAACGACAATTTCCAGATCACCCCCTCACAAGTGTGTTTTTATGTCTGAGAAAATACCTGCACATTTAAGATGTGTGTGTGTGTTTTTATATGTGATTGAGACAGAATAACACTTTTATAGTAAAATATTTAGAGATTTATTAAGAATCTGAATAGGGATCGGTAATTGTATCGGAATCGGGAATTAAGTTCGGAATCGGTAATCGTATCGGAATCGCAAAAAATATTGGAGTCGTCCCAACACAAATAGATATAATTGTTGTAGTTTTCCAGATTTGAATCCACTGAAACACCTGTGCTTACCCAAACGTGTTCGATGAATAAACAGAGAGTGATTATAGTACATTTATTTATACAAATATTGTTAGCAACATATGTGCATAAATGTTTCTGCTGTTACTATTCTCAGAAACCATGTCATCAGGCCAAGGTCTTTCTTTAGATCAAATTCAAGAACCTTTAAGACGCGTTTTCTCTGAAAAGCGTCACAACAGACACATGTATGCACATATGTAGCTATTTATGTTGTATAAATATAGTATTTCTATGAATTAATTTTAATTATATTTTATACTAGTGGAACACTATGTT
Source organism: Euprymna scolopes (assembly GCF_053919585.1). Taxonomy (NCBI): domain Eukaryota; kingdom Metazoa; phylum Mollusca; class Cephalopoda; order Sepiida; family Sepiolidae; genus Euprymna; species Euprymna scolopes. Next base: position 76,917,915 of record NC_136502.1, read on the forward strand.
ATCCCGTTTGATATGTTATCTTCTTTGTTCCCGTGCACACTGAATGAGGTCATCATTTTGGAATATCACAAAATGATTACACGTTATTTTATCATGTCATCTATGTATATATATATATATATATATATATATATATATATATATACATATACATATATATATATATATATATATATATAAAGATAGATAGATATCATTTATTATATGAGCGATTTCCTTAAGAAAATAATTTTAAAGGTGGGTGAAGACGCTAAGTTAACCGTATTATCGTTTAAAAGAATCAACAACAAATCTACATATATATATATATATATATATATATATATATATATAATCAATAATAATATACAAATCTACATATATATATATATATATATATATATATATATATATATATATAGTCATCCGCATACAGTAGACTGCGGCTATGCGGGCAGTGAATTAACAATTTTTTGACATTGTCCAAAGTACCTAAGCCATTTGTTTACACAAAGAACATCGCTTCATACGCTAATGATAATTTGTATATCATTTCCCAAGTGCTCAACTTAAGATAGGGAGCATTATATACATACACACACACACACACACACACACACACACACATATATATATATATATATATATATATATTTATATAACGTCACACAATAGACTTCACTAATGAAAATTGTCAAACCTTAGCTTTCTTCTTTTATTACGTCATCCATTAAAAATGTTTTCTTACAAACGCATGATTACCAATGGCACGAAATTATATGTTGAGTAATTAATATAACAAATACTGAACCAATGTGCTGCAGACAGTCTATCATATCTTAATAGCTAACATGGATAGGTAATGACGTGGGTAAGTGCGTTCGTAGATTATTATTGATATGTACAAAACAATACTCCAAATTATAATCTGTTGATGTTAGTTAACGTTATTTTAATTACTTGGGTTATTCCGACTACTGCTCCCATCTCGATTGTTAGTTTCATAATGGTGCAGTGCATCTTTTAGTGTTTGGGAGCCGTTACATTGAACTAGTGGACTTCTACCTGTAACGTTGTCTAAAACGTTATAGCTTGATCGCACAATTGACAAAGTATAGGAAAGAACTTCAATTCGGTTTTTTCCGTTGAAACACCGGCATTTATTTCCTCATTCTCCCGCGAAGAGTGACTTCTCGTTACGTCTGTTACGTCATACACGTCTCTAACGTACTCTCAAATGTCATCCAAGTCTCTAACGCGATCGCCATATCTAACCTGCATTTCTCCTTTTTTATAGTCTTTTTCTTTGCCGGTGACGTCATTTTACATGCATTTGTATACGCGTGTCCGCGCTCTGTTACATATCGAATTTTGTACAAAACTCATTATCTAATTCACGGGGATGATTGTCCCCGTTCTCTCAACTATAACTGAATAGAAGTGTTAATACTATTATTAGTTATTATCGTCTGTATAAAGATGTTGCAGATGTTGACAATTTGAGACTCTAAGAAAGCAAACCCTGCCATAGACGCGCGTCAGAAGCAGAGGCGTAACTGAATTTCTTAATGCAAAAAAAAATGCACTAACGAACATTCATCGGAGCCTTTTGAACGTTTAGGAAGCTTTCGCAGTTGATGTCACAACAGTTAGTAGATGGGTTCGTCGATTTCACAGTAGCCACAGAAATATTAGTGACAAAGCGCGCTCCGCAAAAGTGCCTTTAGAATGCCGATGACTATGTACAAAATAAATTCTGGATTTTTAATGGTATACCTCCCATCTTCGTAGCTCTTTAGTCTTTTAGTTAAAATGTAAGAGGTCTTTCTTTTGGAACGTTACTCGGGTATTAAACGTTATCTTTGCTCTAGAGGACTATATATATATATATATATATATATATATATATATATATATATATATATATATATATAGTATGCATAACACAATAATTATTTTGGCCTAACGGATTTCATCAGAAGACTTTGAAGAGGCCAATATGTCAACCGAAATAATTATTATCTGACATCAGTTATAAAGGTTTTCACACACACACACACACACACACACACACACACACACACACACACACATTATATATATATATATATATATATATATATATATATATATATATATATATATATAAGCAACGCTGAGTCTGGTCAATAATAAGATGAGTGACGCTTTTGGGACTACTAGATGCTGTATGTGTGCTCCACTTATCTTGGCATTGTTTCAAGTCAATCTTGGACCGCTTCCTGCCACTCGACTCGATGGCGATTCAGGAGAGGTGTGGTTGGTAATTGCGCAACCCTTGTCTCACAATTACACGTGCATTACTCTCACAGAGTTGTCCATTGTATCTTCAGACTAGACAGAACAACCAATATATATATATTATATTATTATATATATGTGTGTGTGTGTACGTATGTATGTATGTATATATATATATATATATATATATATATTTATATATATATATATATATATATATAAAGAGGGAGAGATAAGTATGAAAGGATAATGACAAGCTATACAGATTGGTCTGCTGTTCATCTTCACAAAAAAATTATCAGTATATTTTCACTATGTGTGCATACAATGATTACCGGTGCACTTCCCTCCCTTACAGAAATAGCGGATATATATGTATATTTTTTAATTAATCTACGAAAATATACGTAGAAACAGTAAGACATTTGTGAACAATTTACTTTTTAATTAGTTCTCAACTTGAATGAATTAATAAAATACGCAAAATGATATGAATAGCATTTTTTAATGTTTGCCTTGTTCAAATGTACCGTGATTCTGTTTTCTTTACTCGAATTTCTTCCTCGTTAAACGAAAGGTATTTTTGGACACAATGAAAGTGGAAAAGTAAATAGGCAAACTTTCTGATAAAGAGGGGGATGGGTGGAAGAAATACGAAATATTAAAACACTTCATGAAAATAATTAATAATTATAAGTATTAACGGGATTGTTAATGTTGTTATTGATCGACGTTCTCATCGATCTCATGTTTATTTTCGTCTGCTTGTATTTATTTATATTCCACTGTTTTGGATGTTCACATTTTTATTTTCTTTGATTTTGATTTCGATTTCAAATGACTGCACTTCTATTGAATTTCCCTTTTATATAATTGTTGTACATTCGTTTTGTTTCATTTTTTTTTTCACTCACAACTTTTCGTATATTTATTTCTTTTTTTCTCCCATTCTTTTAATCTACTTCTTTTTCACCTTAGCCTTCGTTTTTGCTTTTATACTCTGTTTTTATGTTTCGATTTTCTCTGCTACTTTCACTTTCACTGTCACTTTTTATTTTCACTTTCACTTTTACTTTTTACTTTCGATTTCATTACTATTTTCAGTTTATTTTCGTTTACATGTTCATATTCGCTTTGAGTTTTTCTTACTTATTGCATTTAGTTTCTTTATTGTTTTCCATCTGCTCTTTGTATGTTATTCTATATTTTATTTCCGTCCTATTTTTACTTTCACTCGCTTTTTATCTCAATTTCCTTTTTCTTTTAAATGCCATTTGTTTTAAATTTTAGTTTCAATTTACTTTTTTTTTTTATCTTTCCATTTGGTTGTTATTTATTTCTCCGTCCACATTTGTTGTCTGTTACTTTCAGGATTGTTTCACTTTTGTTTCTATTTCTCTTAACGTCTCTCAGTCCATTTCTTTTTCTTAGTTCTAGATTGCGTTTCAGTTTAGTTTATTGTTTGTTTTCAAGTTTAGGTTTAATTTTTTACCTTTGTATTTCTTTCGATTGTCTTCAGTTTCACTTTTTTCCCCCTTTTTCTATTTGTTTTCAATTTTGGTCCAGTTTTATTTCTTTTCACTTTTGACTTTAACTTTTATTTAACTTTTTTACTTTCACTCATTTATTGTTACACGTTATTTTTTACTTCTTTTTACTTTGTTTTCTTTTATTCTATTGATCTTTTACTTTTCTTTTCTTTTTAGCTTGACATTTTCAATATTTTTCCTTTCACTTCCAGTCATTTTCTATTTACTTGCACTTCCATTTCACCTTTTTACTTTCACTTTAATTTAACTTTTATTACTTTCACTTTTATTTCACTTTTTACATTCACTTTCATTTTACATCATTTTACTAACACTTTCTCTCATCTTATATTTAATTGTAATTCCATTTTCCTATTTTCTTTTAACATTCATTTCACTCTTTTTACTTTCACTTTTATTACACGTTTACTTTCACTTTCATTTTACATATTTTTACTAACACTTTCTGTCTTCTTATTTTCACTTCTTTTACTTTGACATTTTCACTGTTTTTACTTCCACTTTCAGTTATCTTCTGTTTGCATTTACATTTATTTCTTTTAACTTTCACTTTCATTTCACTTTTTTTTATTTTCACTGTATTTTCACTTTAAACTTTCACTTTAATTTTTCAGGTCTTTACTATCACTTTCAGTCATCTATTTATTTCCACTTCTATTTCACCTCGTACTTTGACATTTTCTCTATTTTTTTCTTTCACTTTCAGTCATCTTCTATTTATTTGCACTTTCATTTTACTTCTTTTACTTCCACTTTTATTTCACTCTTTTTCTTTTCACTTTTGTTTTACTTTTACTTTCACTTTCATTACACATTTTTTTGTCTTCTATTTACTTGCACTTCAATTTTTTCCCATTTACTTTCACTTTCATTTCATTACTTTTATTTTCAATTTTATATCATTTTTTATATTTTCATTTTCATTTTTTTACTATCGCTTTCACTTCACTTTTTACTTTCAATTTTTTATTTACTCTTTTTTACTTTCACTTTTATTCATATTTTTAAAAGTTTTTGATTTTATTTTTCTTTTACTTTTTTACTTTCACTTTCATTTATAACTTTTATTTTAATTTCTGTATACTTTCACTTTTATGTTTTTTTACTTTCAGTATTTATTTCACTTTCACTTTTATGTTTGTTTACTTTCAGTATTTATTTTACTTTCACTTTCCATTTACTGCATATTTCTACACATATTTTGATATTTACATGTACTTTCACTTTTCTTAGTCCTTGTTACTTTCTTTTACTTCTTTGTATCGCTTTTCTCTTCTTTTCATTTTAATTTCCTTTCTATTATTTTCATTATCAGATTTAATATTACATTTAATTTTAATTTTAGTTCTTAGTTTTTACTATAAATTTTATTTAAAATGTTATATTCGATTTTTTTCCTTTTCAATTTTACCTTCTCTTTCAATATCCATTTGTAATTTTTATTTCAATTTAAAGCTTCCTTTTTCCTTCACTTTTACTTTTTTGTCTACTTTTGTTCAAGTTGTTTTCAATTTTGCTTTAATATTCTTTTGTTTGTCCATCTTTTTTTTTCAATTTGGATTTCATTTCTGCTTCTCTCGCTTACATTTATTTTCTTTCTGATTTCACTTTCATTCCCCGTCCCAAGTTCAATTTACTGTTTTGGTTTAACGTTTTTCTCTTTTTTATATTTAGTGATTGATTTCCATTTTAATTTTTCTTTTCTTTTCACTGAATCTTTTCTCAAATTTACTTTTTCAAATTCTACTTTCACTTTTGCTTTCATTTTACGCTTCATTTTTCATCCCAATATATCGCTCGAAACATTCACATAATTTTCGTTTTCGTATTAATTTTCCATTTAATCTCAGTTTTCTAAGCGGTGTATAAACTGTTTTTCCTTTTCTTTCTTTTCTATTAAGTAAATTTATCAAAATCACAGCAAAAAAAAGCTCCAAATAAGATTCGCTATCAAATGCATTCATTCAGAATCTTTTTGGAAATATCTGGAATTGGTAATAGCGCGAGAAACAACATTACTTTTCAAACCCTCACTCACTTATTGGATCAGTTGTTTACACTGGCAGAGCGATTTTATCTCTAATATTAAAAATGTTATCAACATTTTTACACGGTTCTCCTATTTAAATGAATAAATACGAATGGCTTCTTCAATTTAAATTCATAATACAACATTAACGAGACCTGTGGAAATTCCACAGCGGACTCTTTCATATATAATATATCAATGTTGGCATTCTATGGATGTTCAGCATAAATGAGACGGCCTGTACTTATTGTAGCTCTTTTATTAAAACTGCAAAAGTATTTATCCACGCTAGCAGGGACGCACGGCGTAGCCCGGCGTAGCCCGGTCGTAAAGTACGCTTTTATATGATATTTTAATTTATTCAGATTTCGTATACATTATTATCTAGTCAATTTTCTAACGGTTCTCATACAAGTTGTGATTTCAAAAATAGAAAAAATACTTGAGTGCATCAACTTGAATCAAACTTGGAAAAATCAATTGTAAAAGTGATATTTTCCTGAAGGTTGGAGGCTCAATCATCAGTGTGGGCGACCGAAAAAATAAAATTCGAATTACTTAGTACCTCTATCCAGTCATGGATGACGAAACAAGAGCACGCTATTCTCGTGATGTAAATAAAGGGTTCCGCTCGGAATTCCGTCCAAATTCCCGAGTTCGACAGAAACAGTCCCTAGTTCGGCAAGATATACATGTAGAGGGTCGGAAGTTACATCGACCGAAACGTTGCGAAAATCACGCTCAAGATGAGAATAGTAGTTCGTTTAATAATAAATAAAAACTAACACATACAGTGTTGCACAAAATGAATTACAATTTTATTAGATCAAGTTACAAAGCAATTAGATTAAACATACTATGTGTCCAAAGTACGCATGTAAACATACAATAACATTTTTGATATTTAATAGGTTTTCTTTCTAATGAGAAAGGTTTGAAATATGAAAAACAATGATTAAAGTATTAATAGATAAAGTCAGTATGAAATAAATTGAATAATTTTTTTAAATACAACTATTTTTAAAAAGTATTGTCCTAAACCTTTTGTAATGAAACAAGTAAGTAGAATTGCGGAATGTTTTAAGAATACACACACACACACACATACACACACACACACACACACACACACACACATATATATATATATATATATATATATATATATATATATATATATATATATATTGTCTGTATTTTTTAGATGAGTTGGTTTCATTGATTGAGATTGTCGGACTGACTTCCTCATCTTGCTTTGTGTTATTGTTACAACGTTTCGGCCGTTTTGCCCTCCGGCCTTCGTCAGGTGAACGGTTTGTTAGGAGTCTCGAACCCAACCCTTTATTATTATTACGGGGTACCGTGTTCGGACTCCAGCTAGGCTTTGGTACATAGTTGCTGATTCTCTGAAAAACAGAGAATCAGCAACTATGTCCCAAAGCCTATATATATATATATATATATATATATATATATATATATATATATATATATATATATGTATATATATATATATATATATATATATATATATATATATATATATATATATGCTGGGTGGGGACGTTCCAAATGTAATACGTCCTATTTTTTTTATTCCGCCAGTTGCGTTATGACGACTGAAAGTTTCATCTCCTCAGATATACACAGTGTGAGATTCTAAGAAAGTAACCTCTGTCAAGGGCGTGCGTCAGAAGTAGGGGTGTATCATTGAATTCCTTAGAAAAATACATTAAGAATGGCGGAGACTATGTAGAAAAAATAAATTCGGGTGCGCAAAAGGTCACTCGTTTTAGTGGTACCAATATTGTAAGCCACTTTATAAACGTTTGTGTTTCATACTTCGAAAGAAGTCGTCACGATAGGTGGGTTACTTGCAATAAGTATATTCTTTTATATTATATAGAGAGAGACATAAAGACACAGAGAAAACTGTAATTTGTTCTTAATATTTGTAAATTATTTATATAATAAATATCTCCATCCCGGGCAACACCAAGTCCCGATAGTTAGCAGTAAAATAAGAAAAAATCATTCAATGTTTTCTTTTCCATAATTGATTTTTTGATACATTTTCGTTTACAGACATTCTAATAAATAAAAAACTATCTAAGAACACCCCCAGTCACATAAAGTATATTGTATAGGTAACAAAATTCACACACATACACACAAATAAAGTGCCTTTTGTATATTAGTAGAGATGTTTTTGATTTTCTTTTTAATGTTTTCTTCTCTTTCCCAACCAGGAACATTTACGTTTCATTCATCGAAAGAATTCGTCACGCTAGATAGTTTACTTGCCATAAGTATATCTTGTACTGTATATAGAGGGACATAGAGATATAGAGAATAATTTGGGTATATTTTTTATATTTATAAATTTTCGACACAAAGTTTTTTTTCCTCAGGCAGTACCGGATCGCGACAGATAGTCTATTATGTAAAAGGTAAAATGTGTGTATGTGTGTGCGTTTATATGTTTTGAAAACTTCCGCCAGGCTTGTCGAAACGTGGCAAAATCGGGGTCGTTTTATAGCTCGATC
>NC_136502.1:76931298-76946298 GCF_053919585.1 Euprymna scolopes
CACTGATTTGTATGATTGATTGATTTTGTGCTACGAAACAGATACTGTCAAGAATTGTAAATGTCACCTGAATTAAAGAAATAAATTGTAAGATGGTCAACATCATGAATTTTGGAATATAGACATTTGTAATTCATTATATATATATATATATATATATATATATATATATATATATATATATATATATATATCATCACTATTTTTTCTATTCTCTTCTCCAATTATGGATTACATGATATGATTGTCTGTGCTGATATATTTTTTTTGCTTATAATGGGATATTTCAATTTGTTTTCTCTTTTTCATTCTTTATTACCTCCGACTGTTAACCGAGAGAGAGAGAGAGAAAGAGAAAGAAATAGGGAGAGGGTAATAGAAGATGAATTGAATAAAATCAGGAGGTTACACATTATATATTGAAAGGAGGTAGAAATAATACATAGCAAGTTAATATAACACATGTCACTTGAAAATCTTTCGACACATGCGACGGATCTTTACGAGATCGGTATCTGGTTGAAGCTCGATGTCTCGGGCGACAAATATCGAAACACCGGCCAAAAACATTAATTCCTTGACTCATAACTGTGCAGTATTTTACAAGGAGAGGTCACTTTTTCGGCGAGATTTTCGTAAGTCATTGTCTCCCTTGGATTGACTAGTCTTAATTCCAATGCGCGCGACCTCCGGTTTTGCCATGGACGCATCGGTTAAAACGTTACTGGGTTGAGTCTGCCTGCCTTCTACCACTTATTTTTTAAAACCTCTCTCCACCCGGGCTGCCTACTGTTGTTTTGATGTACCCCTCCCTCCGCTACTTCCACTTATTTTTCAGAGTTCCTTACTACACCACCCCGACACATTCAGGCAACGCCGGGTACCCCCGCCAGTATATATATGAAAGGATTGTGGAAACAAACATTGATTAACACAGATTTGGTATAACAACAGATTTGAACAAGAAAAGACAGATAGGCAGAGACTGCATGGAAGGATGTGGGGAAAGCAGATAAGAAAAGTAAGATAGAACAGAAAAATCTGAAAAAATATCGAAATGGCTAAAACCACTAAACACTATTTATATGCGCTGACATTTTATAAGATTTTTTAATCATTTATAGGCAACAGGAAGTGACGTTTGATCACGTGACTAAGTTGTTATGAATCACTGTGTCAAGAAAAGGAAAAATATTATTCTTTATTTTTTCCGTGTTTTCTACCATAAAATGATTTTCGATTAATCCAAAATGCAATTAAGATTTTTTTTTTTTTTAATATTCATCGATGTTTCCCTGCTTTCGATCTTAAGAAAAGAATATGTCAAGCTACAAAACAATATGCTGTTGCTTGACATGAAGCCATTTTAAAACTAATCATGAAATTATTTAAATTTTCATAATAATGCTTTGGATTAGTTTGGTTTATTTTAATATATGTATAAATTATGGCATATCAAGCCATTAGAACTTGTTCGCTGCTGAAACACAATAAAATCTATTTGGTCTATTCTAAAGCATATTTAACTTTTGGGCTTATTTACTGCTGAAACACAATAAAAGTCTAATTTGGGCTGATGTATGGCATATCAACGCTTTCGGTCTTGAAAAGTGCATTAAAGTCTAGTCTGGTCTGTTTTATCGCGTATCAACACTTTTGTGCTTATTCACAGCTGAGATTATGAAAGTCTAGTCTGGTCTGTTTTATGGCAATAAATCTATTTGGGTATATTCACTGCTGAAGCACAATAAATGTCTAATCTGGTCTGATGTATGACATATCAACACTTTTTGGACTTATTTACTGCTGAAGTATATTAAAGTCTAGTCTGGTCTGTTTTATAACATATCAACCCTTTTGGACTTATTCACTACTGAGACAGTATAAAAGTCTAGTCTGATGTGTTTTATAGAATATCTTTTGGGCTTATTCACTGCTGAAGTACAATAAAAGTCTAACCTGGTCTGTTTTATAGCATATCAGTCTTTTATTAACAACTGAAGGACAACAAGTTTGGTCTACTTTGGTTTATGTTATATTAACTATTTTAGACTTATTAGCCCAATAAAAGTGTTGTCTAATTTATGGCATATTTAAGCTTTAGAAGTATTCACTATTTTCTAACACATAGCCCTTTTTTTTAGCACAATAAAGTCTAGTCTGGACTGTTTTATTATCTGTTTTCTAGGACTCATTTATTGCTTAAACAATTTTCAAAATCAATATAGAAATTGGATATGCAATAAGATGAAATAGCATTACTACATTTGAAATGTCGCACAGAGAACCTTTTACTTGCCTTGACTGGGTATAAAATTTATTAGAATCTACTGACAGACGGTGTCTACTGTTTCCCACAGACGTTTTCTTGCACGGGAGACGTTAATAGTCTTTTTCTACTCCATCGTTATTATTATTTCCTGGGAGATACACGACTGAGCTCCAATCTGTAGTTTTCCATGTAATTAATCATGTTCTTACGACAACTGCAAAGAACTTTCCTTTTCTTCCTCCGTGTGCCTCACACCAAACAGAATTTTCATGAACAGACTTTCTTTCTAAGAATTTTCCATCTGTGGGACTCATTACAATGGGACTAATCTTTGCAGACTACAACATTGTAGTCTTCAAATACAATGTCAACAAGTAATTGTCGAGCCGTGCTCTTTAGTAATCAAACTTTGTCCATTTCGTTCATTATTTTCAATCCTCTTATAATATTATTCATCATCCAACTGACTTTCCGATCTATTTCATAAATTCTTTTCTCGAGAAGCTTTTGGACTTGATAAGTTGGGATTAATTTGAAAAAAAAGTCATGCAAAGGCTGTTTTATACCTTTTGTACATGGAGAAAATAATACTAAAGTTATTCCATCAATTTAATAGCATCCTTTATAGTCAAATGAAACAGAAAGTTAATTTAATATAATGGATGATGAAGATTCAAATAAGATATATAAGTAAGATAGCTAGTTCTATGACACCGCGAAACAGTCAGTCTGTGGATGATTATAAATGCTCCCTATCTTGGATTAAGCATCTTGGGAAGCGAAATAACAAACTGCTTTTTGTATATAAAAACTAGAGCTTAGGCGTTTGGACGGTGTTGAATCGTTGTAATTTTTCATATCAGTCTTAGCAGCAATCAAATAGTGTAATGTTTAGAATCGCTGACTGTCACCTAGGAAGTCAAGTTTCAATTCTGGCTTGAAGTAGTTGCTAGTCTAGACGCACTAAAGAGCTGTGATACATAGAAACAGTCTCTCCGTGGATGACTAATCTAATATATACACGGCTATATTTCTGTTTGTCTCAATATATTCAAACTCCATCTCCTCCTAGACTAAAAGTCGCAAAGCGGAGCAAGGGGCCTCAAATGATTGGATTTTTCATGGGCCGTTCTTTCATAGGTTATTGGCTGTTTAACATTGATTTAAAGGAGACAAAATGGGTCACAATAGAAAAATCGTTATACATTTTGTACATTCATCTTATTTTATTTAAAATTTTAATTTTTGATAGATTTAAATGCGTGTCACGTTAGTACAGTGGTAACGTCACCAGCTTTGAGTGCTACAGTTTCGGTTTCGATTTTCACTGATAGCACCTAAATACTTTATATATATATATATATATATATATATATATATATATATATATATATAAGGGGTACCAGATTGGTCAATGGGAAAATTATTCCAAACAAGCATTTAGGTAAAAATGCACTTCCGCATAAATACTTGAATTCATTCAAAAAAGTATCGCTAACAAAAACAAATAAAAAAACGTCTACGTAAAAGTGATACATTTAGTAGTCCGGCGAGGTTAGTCGCGTGGTAGAGGTTCAGGTTTCTTATCACGAAGTGCCGATTTCGAATCTCGCTAGATTCAGCCACTCTGATGAGTCGTGGACGACGAAACACGTGTCAGTGGATAAGTATATTTTAAAAATTATGTATATATATATATATATATATATATATATATATATTTCTCTCTCATTTTACCGTCTTTCTCTTCGCCTATCTATTTCACCTCCGCACAGCCCACTCCGCTCCCTCCTACAAAACAATAATGTAATTCGTTTACTATAGCTGTATTTTTTATTGCTCCTAGACAACACCTAGTACGAAAAATACAATGACATTCCAAAGAGATAAAAATGTGATACTGGAATCTACAATCCCTAGTAGAACAAAAGATTCTGTTACCTCACCACTCACCAAATGTAATACAATAATGTTTATAATGACAATTTTATTGCTCCCGGACAATGTCGAATAGAACAAAAGTTTGTTTTACTCTCGTCACTTCCTGCATCTCACTTGCAAATATAATAGTGTAATAGCCTTCACAGCACTGTCAAAAGTACGATAGATAGATAGATAGATAGATAGATTCATTCATTCATGCTGTAGTCACATAGTATAAAAAATCATTTTGTAAATATATATGACTAGCAAGGCTTCCCGACTTTGCCCGGGCCTATAAAAACGTAGATAGAACTTCAATATTTCATTTTTATTGGAATCGTTTGAAATGAGTAATTTGTGTATTTATTTATTTGCGGACTGTTATTGTCATCTTCATAGTTATTGTTGTTCCACTACGTTTCGGCCAACTAATCCTCTGGCCTTCTTTAGGTGATTAACCGCGACGAGATGGAAATGCTGAATCTCTTAACTCTATCTTAAGTAATTACTGCCTTCCATAGTTGTTGTTGTCTCACCACGTTTTGACCAGCTAACCACCTGGCCTGCTTTTGGACAGGATTGAAACCGCAATCTTCATACAATGCTCACCTGAAACCAAAGTGATTCAAAGCCTCTATCCACTGCGCTGAAGAATAATTAAATAAATAAATAGAACTTAACTAATCTTTGTAAGATCTTTGTATTAAAACGTCTAACCTTCTCTCTCCCCCCTCTCTCTCTCCTTCTCTCTCTCTTTCTCTCAAATCTTTTCTTAATCTTTCTCCATATGCCACATAATTTAACCACATCATTTAAAAAATAATTTCGTGCACATATATGATGAAAGTGATTGCAAAATAAAATTCACTCATGGTTGATCGATATTACATTAGCTAACAAGAAACATTGATTTTGTAAATGTTTCGCGGTTTATTCTTCGATCCATCGAAATAAATATTCGAATATTAACAAACTCACAAACATCGATCACATACAAACACATTTTTGCAGCGTTATGTTCATCCTGTGTTCAGGTTGTCCGTCTATCCGTCAGGTTTCGTTCGTTCTATCGCGTTTCCTCCCACTCGAATTGGAGACGTCTTCGTAACAATGATCGACAAGGAATCTATATTATCAATCAAAAGATATTCCGCATTATTATCATGCGAATTTGGTTTCTGTCTGCAACCAAAACTATGTCGCACTGTTCCAAAATGATATTACAGTATAACCCCGGGATACGACATTAAGAATTAATAATAAAATACAGTACAATATATACAGGGTGACCCCCAAAAAACGAAAGCTAAATGAAGGCTATCTAGAAAATATGCTGTAGAACAGAGAAAAAAAGGCCAAAGACCTTAGTGTTTTGATGTGATGTTTTAAATGATGTTTTGAAACTAGTTATGACCAAAGTGTCATTTCATTTGGACAAAACACTAAGAAACGCGGCCTAATTAGAGTTGGGGTCCGTTTTTTTTTTTTAGGTCACTCTGTAATAGACATGTATATAACAAATGACACCGTACTGCGGGGAAAATACCGTAGACAGGAGTCGGAAAAAAATCATCGCATTTCACACCGTAACCTGAAAGGAAACGTATCTTAGGACAACCGTATCCCGGGGTTATGTATGGCATTGGGGGGTATAATCGTGAGTTATTTTTGATTTCATTTTTATTGTTGCTATTTAGATATTTTACAAAGAAGTTACCACTTATTAAGACCCGAGAGACACTAGAGGATAAGGGTTAATGAGCGTACGATACTCAATAGGGACAATATTGTCGTAATCGTTAGTAATAGAAATTTAGTAAATTGGATTACTATAAGATATATGCTATTCAAATATTTTTATTAATATTTTCGTTCGAAAGAGCCAGGTACGTCCAAGGATGGAATAATGTTGCCACATCTGGGCAGGAGCTGCTAGAAAGGACTTGATAGAGTTCAAAATAGACTTCGTAGCCTCGTAGGAGATGTCCTTTTCTCTTCCCTGCAACCTCTATCTCACATAAGAGATGTTGCGAGTTTGTCTCTGATGTATTGTTATTTTCATGGAAAGAGTTCGACTGAGCTTCAATCTATGGTCTTCCCACGCAAAACTTTCACAAGAAACACTCGTCTAGCTCAAAACACTATCAATAATTTCCCCCACTCTTTATCTGTGCCTAAACCTAAACGTAGATTCCATGAACAAAGCTTCTTTCTTAGAACTGCACGCCTGTGAAATTGTCTTCCGTTTTCCTGCTTTCCGGCTGACTGCAATATGGTTGTCTTCAAGTCTAACGTAAACAAGTTCTTGATGCGTCGTTCCATATAAGTTAACAAATTTACCGAATCTCCATTACTAATGATTACTATATTGTCCAATTTCTACTGTACACTCTTTAACCCTTATCCTCGAGTGGCCTCTTGGCCTTGATAATGTGGTGATGTGTGTGTGTGTGTGTAAAAAATTATCTCTTATTATTTTTTTTCTAAAGAAATTACAAAAAATATCAATAATTGTAAACTGTTGGCTTACTTCTTATTTTAATAACGTAATCTTTTTCACCGTGCTAGAGATTTCATATAAAAACTAACTTACACTACGCTATAGCTAAAGAAACAAGCACACATTTATTTCTACTAAATGTGAACAGCTGAATAAAAAATTGATTTCCAAAGTAAAAAAAGAAAGAAAAATACTACTTGAGTGCCATCAGCTAGAATCGAAACTTAAACCAAAAGCAATATATATATATATATATATATATATATATATATATACATATACATGATGATGATGATTGCAACGTCTTGTCAGATGAGTGCCACTTCCTCAGACATTTAAAATCCATGAGCCCAAATGTCTGAGGGAGTATCTATACAAATATGATGTTACAGAGTCTTAGCTTTGTACGACAGCTAAGTCTCTCTCTCGGTTCAAAATGTTGAGATCCAGCAACAAGCAAGAGCAAGATAGCCAGCAACAAATTAAACTGCAGACCAGCTTAATGCGGGTACTGGTCTTCCACTTTATGGTTTTTTAAATCAGAGATTTGCTTTTCCTAGAAAGGTTGCCTTCAACACGGCTTACGGGAGCCCTCTCTATCCCAATACACATACACACACACATACACAAATATACACAGTGCTAGTTGGCCATTGACCCAGAAAAAGAGTTCATTCGCCCGTTCATACGTATATACACACATATATACCTACACACACTTATATACTTACATACACACACACGAATATACATACACACACGCACACATATATGTGTGTCTGTATGTATATATACACACACACATATGCTCTTATATAGGTAACTGAACACTTTGTTTGGCTCTACTTAATATCTAAGAATAGGACACCTTTTATTCAGATCTATATTTCTTAGTATTCTCTCTTTTCCACAAGAGCAATGCTAAACATTTTCAACTTCATCAAATGAGTGCGGTCGTTATTCTAGATGTGTTATTTTGTTTTGCCTGTCAAAAAATGTTTATCAAACATATTACTTTTGCCCATCTCAATTATGAGCTGTACAATAGAGAAGAAACTTGAAGGTTTCAGAATACCTGACGCGATGGGCAGAAGTGTCTGAAATCAGCAGGATATATCTTTAGACTTGTCGAGGTGTCCTCAGGTGTACAGTGCACGATTCTGGGCAAAATAAAAACGAAAATGAAAAAAAAGTGAAAGATTTTAATCAAAATTGAAGAAATCTGAATTGCAAAGAGCGGACATGTTTGATAAGAAGTTAGCGGCCATGTTTATGGCTATGAAAATAAAGGTGGTTTTGAAAGGAATTCACTCTTGGAGGTCTCATATTTTAGACTAGCTTAATTACTTGCCATTTTCTGTGCATTTTATTAAAAGAATAATGATAGCAAGACTCGGCAAGTTCCAAGTATGTGGTCATATGACAGTTTTACACTTCCTTATACAGAAATGGGGGGGACGAATATACACATATCGAAGGTGATGGCCGAAACCTTAGAAAAGGACCTTAATGAATGATAACATTACTACTACTAAGAGTAAGTCTCTTTCTTTTAACAATTGCAAGAAACATTCTCAACCACCGATAGCCAACACCATACCTAAGAGTTTATCATTCAAACACTGATTTATCATTCACAGTTTACTGTATGGCTGGAAATGTCTTCTCAATTATTAATTCATTTCTCTCTGATAGCTTCATAAGAGCCGTTGTTGATGGGAAGAAATCAGAAGCTCACAGTATTTATGCTGGAATCCCTCGCCGTCCATCGCTTGCTGATCTACATCAATGATCTCTCAAATCACATCCTAAGATTATTCGTAGACATTTATGCTGACGACACTATCATCTACGACAACATTTCGAAGGCTGTTCTTAAGCATGTAGTACAATGGGGAAAGAGGTGGTTGGTTCATTTTAATGCATCTAAAATCAAGTTTCTATATTTACATCCTCAACACTCCGATCCCTATCTGGCATTAATGGATGAATCGTTCTCGTCTTGGGGAGTCTCCATGTTTTGACAAGCTTCTAGGTCTGACCTTTACTCCTGATCTGAAATTGAACACGCACATCAAATCCGTTGCCAAGGTCGCTGGAAAAATGGTGGGATCATTCTACCGCTCCAGTAGATATCTCACTGCTGATGCAATTCTCTACCTGTATAAGAGCCAAGTACGTCAAAGATGGAGTTATGTTTTCATATCTGGGCAGGAGCTGCTAGAAAGACATTATCCTGCCTTGAAAGAGTTCAAAATAGACTTTGTAGCCTAGTGGTGGATGCCCGTTTCTCTTCTCTGCAACCCCTTCTCCATAGAAGAGACATTGTGAGCCTGTCTCTGTTTTATTGTTATTTTCTTGGCAAGTGATCGCTTGAACTCTAATCTATGGTCCCCCTCTAGTCTTACTTTCATGAAGAACACTCATCTATCTGAAACGATTATTAATAATTTCCCCCACACTTTATCTGTTCAACGATTTGACCTTTGAAAACTCTACCAAACTCCTCCGACAATTTGGGGTCTTGACACTTGAATTTTTAAGTGTAGGTTACTTGGACATAGATCCAACTTTTTAATTTGATTTGAGTCCAAAACAATAAATGTTAAGGGTCAAAATTGGTGTCAAAATTAAAAAAAATTGCCTCTGCGATCTCTACCAAATTACTCAGCCAATTTTTGGTCTAAACATTTGAAATTTTACACAAAGCGTAGTCAGACATAAGGAAAGGTTTTGGGCCGAAAATTTGGCTGTCAAGTGTTCAAACTTCAAAAGATTTTATCTTTGCTGTCTCTAGCAAACTATTTAGCAAATTTTAGGTCTAAACATTTTCTAATTTTAGATAAAGGGTATTCAGAGATAGTGAAATCTTTTTAATCAGTGTTTGGGGCAAAAACTTGGCTGCCAAGAGGTCAAAGTTGAAAGAGTCGTATTTTGCAGACTCTACCAAACTCCTCCGCCAATTTTTGGTCCAAACACTTGAAATTTTAGATGTAGGTTATCTGGACATGAATCAAACTTTTTAATATATATATATACATATGCACATAAAGTTATGAACAGTATATAGGGCCCAAGCAAAGCCGGGCTGAACTGTTAGTATATATATACATATATATATATATATATATAGAGAGAGAGAGAGAGGGAGAGAGGGGGAGAGGGAGAGAGAGAGAGTTAGTTAGTTAGTTAGTTATCTAACCTAAACATTATATTGTGAAAGTAATCAGTATCCAAAATCTATGCACTAAGTTTGACGATTCCCTGCAGAGATGAAATGCGAACATCTCTGTGTAGCTTAATTGCCATGAGTATATTTTTATACTTACTACTAGTCTCTCTCTTTCTCTATACACACACACATATATATATATATATATATATTATATATGTATATAGTTATATATATATATATATATATAATATGCAGACAATTCTGTTTTCAGTTCATTAATATTATTATTCCGAGTAATTCCTCATAAGCACTCACTGAACTCTACTTTATCATAACTTGGGCTACCATTAGTCATAGCAGCATACTATAAAGGACTGCTTATGTGGCATCATAACCGTTTTCCAATCATAATGTTCCTTTTGAATAAGCCTAACCCTACCAATAATAATTTTAGTCATGATGGGTTTTTTTTTCTGGAAGAGGAACTTTACAGAGATTAAGTTTCTTTTCATTATTAGCTATGAGTGACGTAAAACTTAGTGGAATACCAAAATAGTTTTTAATAAAAATTCAAACTAATGCTAATGACCACCATAAAATGGACAGAAAATTCCAAATCTTTTTGATATCCTAAAGAAAAAAAAAAGAAAAAAGATGACTATGAAGTTCCGTCGGTATTTCAAGGATGGGGCATTAGTATTATTATGTTTCGATTATTTGTCGGGAGAGTACCTTTGCATCTCAACGTCTTGGGAGCATCTAAGAAAGGACTGTTACACCCTTGGTACAGTCACCAGCTCCCAGGATGTTAAACATGAAAGGAACATCCCCTTTAGATGATGAAGTTGACAAGGTGTTAGATAGAGCTTCTTGACTGGTCTTCTCTTCGAGTTCTTGGCATCATTAATGGCAGCATTTTCTTGATATTTTTACACCTGTCTACCCTGATTAATTTGGCATGATTGCGGTTTTATAAACATCTATCAATCTAAGCTGACTAGAGACTGTCAACTCTGCCATGTTTTTCGTGACACATTTTAAAAATTTTACTTGTCTCCTCAAAAGAAAGTTTAGGTATAAAGCTCCTTAATCTGGGTATCTCACACCAGATGCATCTGTTAATATAAAAGATATTAAGTGGAATTTTAAAGAAAAATGAATTTTAACAAAAAAGAGAAATATAAAACGTGGATTGTGTGCTGTTTTTATTTTTGCGACTTATCCCGAGACAGAACAGATGTGCTACGAAACAGTTGTTAGCAAATCAAAACCTACCATCAAATTCAGGTGGGGTTTGGGTACATTGGCGCATGAAAACATAGATTCCGTGCAATGGTTTCACTGAATTCTGAAAAATAGTAACAAAATAATTCCAAACCATATAATTTGATGAGGCTGTTGTATCTCAAACATCTATGTGGAAGAAAAACTTTTCCGACCAAATTCAAATTCTTATGTATCTTCCACCTCCTTTTTTTTTCTTTCTTTTTTTTTTGGGGGGGGGGCCTCCCGACAAAAGGAGGATAGACCTATAGATTCACCCTTGTCTATTTGTCCGTTCGCCCGTGTAAATTTTTCTCAATAATTACGCCTTGGAATTTTTTTAAATTTTGCACAAAAATTAAACATGATATGAGTAAAAAAGTAACAACGGATTTTCCCGGGAAAACTCCGGTTGCCTTAGGGGTGCCTTTCGGGTAAAAATTGCTAAAACTGACACTTTTGTGCTTATTAAAAAAGATTGATACCTTGGATTTTTATAAAACTTTCTGAAATGTTGTAACTGACTGATTTCTATATAATTTTGTTTGTCTATACTTCGCGATAACTCTTGCGTGTGCCGCAGGGGCTCCTTTAGGGCTATTAAAAACACTCCATTTTTGGGATTATTTTACCATATTTGTCCCAAATGTTATGTGTTTGTCTATTTAGCAATTTTGCATGGTGCTGAACTCCAATTTAAATATGTTAAGTCTTGGGGACTATTGGGGCTAAATAGGGGGGGCAGAACTCAAATTTATATATGTTAAGGCCTAGAACTGCACTATTTGTTCATTTTCACCAGAATTTGACATCCCCTTGGGACCTTTGTGGCTAAATTGGGGGCGGGTGGACAAATGCTGAACTTGGGCATGTTTTTTATGTCTCGTTCACTGTGCATTAACAGGGGACCATGCATGCTTCACTTGTTTCTGGTTTTATCCTGTGGGTTAACTCTGGTGTCAGAAAAATCTACAATTTTATGTATTCTGTTTTTGAATTTAGAAGATGAAGATCAGTTATTCATATAATTTGGATTCTTTGGACTACTGTTCTCATTTTAAGTGATATTTTCACAACTTTTCAGTCGATGTGGATTAACTAAATAGGCAGATTCCCGAAGTCGACAGAGAGATTCTTGAGTTTGACAAGATACATCTGGAGAAGGTCGGAAGTTATATCGACGCAAATGCTGTGAAAATAAAACTCAAGATGAGACTGAAAAATACAAATACGAATTTATATCTTCGATTCGTCTAATAATGCTATGGTCTGATAATCGTCTCCCATTCGTGCGTCGCGAGATGAATATCATTACTCTTATCAATAACACTGTTATTACCATAATTATCATAATTTTATCATTATCATTATTATTACAATTATTACTATTATTATGCACCCATTATTGTGACGATAGAGGCATAAACACAGGCATCACTCCATGAAACGCTTTGCTTTCATCATTGTGGTCATTACTATCTCTAGCATTCTTGGAACTTGCGTAACAATTGCTTTTAAAGCTTTTTAATTAGAAAGCTTCTCTATTCAACCTTGCTTTTCTTCTTCTTCTTCTTCTTCTTCTTCTTAGTATTATTATTATTATTATTATTATTCTCTTTCTTCTTCTTCTCTTTCTTCTTCTTCTTCTCTTTCTTCTTCTTCTTCTTCTTCTCTTTCTTCTTCTTCTTCTCTTTCTTCTTCTTTTTCTCTTTCTTCTTCTTCTTCTTCTTTATATCATTTAGCTCTTTTTTGTATTATTTTCCTCTTCTTTTTAGTATGAAAGCTGCTTTGTCACTTTGTTTATTTTTATTTATTTATTGATTTTTTTCTTCTTATTTTTGATTAGCCTCCTGATGACTATATGGTAAAAAAGAGACATTCTATTACTTTTACCCCTCCTTATCCTTTTCCCCCTTACTACTCTTCCCTCTTTTTCTTCTGCTATTTTTCTTCTTCTTCTTCTTTTAAAGATTCCTGAGTCTGATTTGATATACCTGAAGAAGGTCGAAGATTACATCTATCGAAACGTTGTGTGAATAAATCTAAAATGAGAATATTAGTCCAAATAATAATAATAATAATAATAATAATTATTATTATTATTATTATTATTATTATTATCTATATATCTGTAAAAGTGAAAATGTGTGTGTGTGTGTGTGTGTGTGTGTATACGTGTATACATTTCCCTACTAAATTACTCTGTCTATTTTCAGTTTAGAGACGCGAGATTTGACATAAAAGGTATCTAAATTTTGGAAAATCTTTTTAATCATTTTTCGGCCAGAAATTTGGCTGTCAAGGGGTCAAATCTCAACGAAAACTCTACCAAACTTCTCCGACGATTTTGAATCTAAACACTATAAATTTTAAATGAATGTTACTTGAACATTAAAAAGTTTGATCAATTTGATTTGAGCCCCAAAAAATAAATGTTAAAGGGTCAAAATATATGTCAAAGTTAAAAAAAATGTTGATCTTTGCGGTATCTATCAAATGACTCAGTCAATTTTTTGTCTAAACATTTAAAATTTTACATAAAGTGTATTCAGAGATAGGGCAAGCTTTTTAATTAGTTTGCGTCGAAAATTTGAGCTGCCAAGGGATCAAATTTCAAATGATTTGACTTTTCCGTTTTCTAGCAAATTACTCAGCCAATTTTGGGTCTAAATATTTGGAATTTATACACAAAGGGTATTCGGACATGCGGCAAGCATTTTAATCATTTTTAGGGCAAAAATTTGGCTGCCAATACGTCAAAGTTGAAAGAGTTGCCGTTTGCAGATTCTACCAATTTTTTTTGCCAATTTTGGATCTAAACACTTGAAATTTTAGATGTAGGTAACTTGGACATAGGTGAAACTTTGTATTTTGTATTTGAAGCCAAAATAATAAATGTTAAGGGGTCAAAATTGGGGTCCAAGTTATAAAAAAATTATCTCTGCAGTCTCTACGAAATAACTCAGACAAATTTTGGCCAAAACATTTGAAATTCCATATAAAGTGTATTCCCACATAAGGCAAGTACATAGGGCCCGAGCCAAGCTGGGCTGAACTGCTAGTTATTATTAATCCTGATTTCAAACTTTTCGAAAGATTCAATTTTCTTACCTTCTTTTCTTTTGTTTGTTTCTTCCTCCAAGATTTTTGCCATCACTCTTTCTTCCTTCCTTCCTTCCTTCCTGTGAATTCCCCTTCATCTTTTCTTCTCTTTCATTTTCCTTCTTATTTCTTATCATTATTTCCCCTTCTGCTTCCCTTTTTTCACTTACCTCCCTTTACAAAGAACCTCGCCATTATTTCTTGAGTCTTTGCCAAAATATCCATTCCAGTGGAATCCAGTATTTTTTTTTTTTTTAAAGAAATGCATTTTGCTTTCTTCTATTTTTCCTGTAATTCTCAAATTTCTGCTGTCATTTTTCTCGTTTGCTTTTTATGGACGGATTCTTCAAACGTTTCCAAAGGCAGTTGGACTCTTTTGGCAATATTCGTCCTCATTGTTTTTTTTTTTGTTTTGTTTTGTTTTTGTTTTTCTATAACTTTTGGGTTTTATCCCATTTTTTAGCATTTTCCAACTTAAAGGGCTTTTAATACTTGGCTCAGGTTCATTATAGCTTTATGATTTATGTATTAATAGAATAGCACGTGTGTTATTTATTTTGTGTATCACGCTTACATCCGGGTGACTGTCGTTTAATTTCTTGCAATAAATAATTTTACCAAGAATTCTTCATAAGTTTTGGTTGTGGTTTCGATTATAGTTGATAGCACTCCAGTAATCTATATTTTTTTAATCATTTTACCAAAAATTCTTCATAAGTTTTAGTTTCAGTTTCGATTAAAGCTGAAGGAACTCAAGTTATATAT